>NW_024625944.1:0-2074 GCF_008729295.1 Plectropomus leopardus | reverse complement strand
CTGAGACCTTTCTACGGTCGGTGATATGATACGACAGGATGTTCAGTGGTGTCTGTGTAGCGCCGAGTTGGTTGTAGATGATATGGATCGGTGAAATCTTCTTGTTTAACACAAAAACAAAGATGAAACTCTTGTTAAGCATCCACCCGTGGGTGAGTTTCTACAGCGCTGAATTAAATATGAGTCCCCTCTCTCTCCTGGAGGAGCCCCGGCCTCCTCTCTTCCGCTCGCTTCCTCTTTGAAGCCGCTAATGTTTGAGGAGCGCTCGTTGTGGTTTCTGTGAGATTTCCTCTGATCACTTCCACGTCTTGGAGCTGTGACTCCTGACGGGAGGTTATACTCGCGGTGAGATTTTTCGCCGAGGGCCACGGCGACTTCATTTGCAGGCGGAAGTCAGCTGATGCTGATGGTCCGTTATGTAACTTCCCCGGCGACTGTTCAGCAGAAGCCATTTACAGTTTTCAGCAGTTAATGTCGGAAATTAATCAAATAAGCTGAGTCATAAGGAAGAGGCTGTTTTTGCCTGCAGTGGTTATTTTTCCTCTCTCAGCAGTCTCCTCCTCACTTACTGGGATCACTACTTCGACTCTCAGCACAGAGGAGAGGAACTTGTTTCACTGCTTTTTGGGTTATTAGCTTCAGTGAAAATGGGCCTGATGTTAAGTGGCTTCATGACTGATGTCCATCTGCTGCACTTTTGTCAGTTTGAGTGCGTGACGCTGGATGTTGGTATTTAGACAACTTCTTTTTTTCAATTAATTAGTATGCATTATCACATATTTAAAGCCACAATTCACAGCTTAAGTTATATTTAATATCTTTTAAAGTTTGAATGCCAATCAGGATGACATTTAAGACAAATTCTTCAAACTGAGAAAAGAATTAAAAAACAAAAAAACAACAAATCTGGTTAGAATTGGAAAATATCCAGCATTTATTGGTGAGTTTCTCACTCTGCATGTGGAATTCCTCTGCTTTTATTTCCATCATGAAGAGTTTAAGAAGAGGGATTTGGTAACACATGTTTTAAAAAATTAGATATTACCAATTTCTTTTAGACTTAACGATCTAAAACACTTTAGGGGCTGTTAATGAGAAATGAAAAAAAATAGAAAGGAAATTGTAAAAAGTTACAGAAAAATTAACTGAAATTAGTGAAAAAAAGCAAGAATAAAGGGAAATTATAAATTATTTTAAAAAAGCTATTAATAATTAATATATGCATTATTATACGCAATATACGCAATTTTAAATGTAAACATAATTATAATCGTCATAAATATAATTTTCAAGATATTTTTTCTGAGGTACAATTTTTTTGCAATTTGTGGGACATTTCATGCCAAGTTGCAGATTGCCTTTTTCCCATGTTTTTGAGAGAAATCAAATGAATGTGCTCCAAGTTCAGAGGTTTAAATGCTTGTGAAAGACATCTGAAGGCAGCACAAGAAAACTGATTTTGTTCCAGGTTTCAAAAGGTTGAGGGAGGTCGCTCTGTTCTCTCTGGTGTTCCTTTTTTAGCCACCAGTCTTCTCTGCAGGCGTCATATTAGTTTATTGTTGTGATTATAATGTATTCAAATGATTGCGGGTCTTATTTCTTGAACATGTTAGCTCGACCTAACAGCTCCAACGACAGATGAACAGCAGTAATTGGGTTTTTGTGGGGGACACCAGGGCTGTTCTGGGAGGATTTCTGTCAGATTTTCCCTGAATTATTCACTGAAATTGGTTTTTGAATAAGTTTAAAGCAGCAAATAGGCAATCCACTCACTGAACCAGCCCTCATTTTATTTTATAAAACCCTGGTTTAATAGTTTTTCACAAGTTTTTGGGAAGTTTCAGGAATCAGTGAGTCACATCATCATCTGATCTGATCATTGGCAGCGGTGTGCTGACTGGTTCGATTTTCAGCTGCAAAACTGGTTCTTACTGGTTTATTCAGACTATAGCGTTAAAGAGCCGAACACACACACACACACACACACACACACAATGACCAGGACAAGTAAATCGTCCTGGTGACACTCAAAACACTCTAAAATGCATTTGTTTTTGCTGCTAAATTTCTGAAT
>NW_024625943.1:0-2277 GCF_008729295.1 Plectropomus leopardus | reverse complement strand
GGACATACGAAACATCAACATGACGTTTCTGTGTGTTAAAATCTCTACAGACGGTTTCAACATAAAGGTTTTAATCAATCAGAGGCTGGCAGCGCAGATCTCCGAAGGAATCTTCGAAGGCAGTGCGGATCTCAATCACTGAATTAAATATTATCATTACAAATGATGTTACAACAGAGAACAATTATTAGGACTACCACACAAAAAAGGTGTATATAGTGTGAAATAAATAAGGAAATGGATGGGGTCTCAATGAGTTTTGAGTTATTTACATATCAAGTATACCACCATATATAATTTGACATAGCCTACAATTTACAACAACAACAAAAAATGTCTACTTTGGTTTTTAGTTCTTGTCAACTACCCAACTGCAGAATCTGATAACAAAGTGGCATCGTCCTGAGTGACAGAGTGACTGACTCACAGCATCCTGAGACAAACAGCAGCATGGATCTCTAACAGTGCGGATCTCCGACACAGCGGCTGGCAGCGCGGATCTCTTTATCCTCAGTAATATAATAATAATGTGAGTTATTATTCAATTTATATGGAGTTTTCAGTGATTTAAACTTAAACACTCAACCGGAAATATGCAGCAACACAAAAGTTTAACCACTTTTCCAACTCGATGGTGAAGTTTGGCTGTGGTTAAAATATCTCATCGACAGGTGAAAGTTTTTCTTAGCGAGGAGGTCGTTGGGAGTATCCGCCTTTTCCTCCATTTTCCAGTCGAAGTGAGCACCGAGGAGGAGCCCGGGGAGGAGAGCAGGAGGAGCGGGGAGACGGGAGCAGACAGGCGGCTGGAAGGTGGAGGCTGAGCCGGAGGAGGCGGGAAAAACACGGCGAAGGAGCGACGACAGTCCCGTTCACTTCACCTGCACACACACACCTGCACGCACACTGTGTACACCCACTCCTGCACACACACACTGCTGAGCGTACAGACAGTGTGTGTGTGTGTGTGTGTGTGTGCTCACTCACATTTCCTCACTCACACACACACACTTCACTGACACCTTTAATGTGACAACAGAGACACCCGGTGGTTATTTGCAAGAACTGCAACTTCCCTCATTTGATTACCTATATTAAGAAAAATAATAATAATTAGGAGTTTTATGGAATCTCTGATACCTATTTTTTAATCACAACGTAAATGAATAACAAATACATTATGAATTGATGAATCCAGAAAAAAAAACCAACTGTGTGTTCATTGTAGTGTTTCAATCACAATACTGGACTTTGTTATTCTGACACAATACTTTGAAAAATATTGATATACTGTATAATTCTTGTTACCACAGAAAAATTGACATCAAGGCAATGAATTTTATGTTTTTTTTAATTAGAAGATAAATATTACAAAGCGATAACATAAGAATAACAACAACAAATTCATCAATCAGCCTGTGATATCACCTTTAAAACACGTCACCATGTCATATTGCTGTGAAGAAATGTAACACCAACTAAGGCCTTTTTTTTAATGAATGAATTTCTTCTTTTAAATCTTCGTTGGTCCCCGGGAAGAGTGGACGCCTGAGGCCCTGCTTTTTAGCCCGAGACACAACACAAAAGCACCGCCGTCGGTGATGTCATCCTGTTTGCTGATAGGTCGTTGACGGTCAACAATGAGAAAATCGGCCGATAAATCGGTGCGTCTCAAATGAAGATAATATTCTCGTTGCAGTGCTTGCGTGAAAACCACTCAGAAGTCGTCACACATTCAAAATGCAAAAAAGTGCAAGAAGAAACATTTCTTCATTCTAGCAAGTCATGACTTATTAAAAATATATTTTTTTTTTTTTTCAAATTTGCATCCGCAAACGTGTTTCCCATGGCGATGAAGTGCTGAACTGAAATGAAATAAATTGGGAAGTGAGACCAAGAGGAGGCGGAGCTGCAGCGGTGCGAGGTGATGTCAACTAAACATCGGAGAGAAGGAAGTCATATTGATAACGTCAAAAGTTTGTATTGAAATTGATTAAAATATTCAGAATAAGTAATGTAATTTAAATTATTTTTTTTTCATCAGCGATTCATTCTTATTTTAGGCTTATGGCGAGAACATTCTGCAAAGTCCAGATGACGTTGTTTTCAGCGGCTGAGTTGAGCCTCCGGCGGGACGCCAAGCCTCTCCGGCTGATGAAACTGTGACTGACGAGCGAACCACTGCTGCTGTCTGAGCTGATAAAGCCACGAGAATCCTTGGCCAAACACTGTGCTGCTGAGCCTTTTCTCTCCTGTGTGGATTCTCATGTGTGCTTTCAG
>NW_024625942.1:0-1111 GCF_008729295.1 Plectropomus leopardus | reverse complement strand
CCCTTGTCACTGGTTCTCTGTGTAATTTTTATGGACAGGATCTCAAGGGGCAGTTGGGGACCTAAAAAATACGTCTCTGCTCTTTGCAGACCATGTGGTTCTTTTGGCTTCATCATGACATGACTTTCAGCACGCTTAGGGCGGTTTGCATTGGAGAGTGAGGCAGTCATGAGAGTCGACAACTCCAACTCTGAAACTATGGGCCTCTGCTGCAAATTGGTAAAGCACTCTCTCTGGGTTGGGAGTGAGCTGCTTGCCCAAGAAAAAGACATAAGTATGTTTGGGTCTTGTTCATGAATGACAGGCAGATTGATGTGGCGTCCGCCTTGATGTTGGCGTTGTATCAGATCACTGATGAAGAGGGATCTGACATGGAAGGCACAGCTTTCTAGTCAGCCACATTCAAACTCTAACCTATGGTCATGAGCTTTGGGTAGTGACTAAAAGAATGAGACTGTGGACACAAACAGCTGAGATGCCTCGGTAGAGTTATTCGGCTCAGCCTTAGGCGTAATGTGAGGATCTCACACATCCAGCCAAGTGTTCTATTAAGGTGGTTCAGTCATCTGATCATAATGCCTCTTGTATGCCATCCTTTGGAGGTTTTAGGAGACCCCAGGTTAGACCCAGATTATGATGGAGAGTTTTTATAACTCATCTGGCATGGCAATACCTCGGGATCCCCCAGGAGGAACTGGACAACATTGCTGAAGAGAGGGAATGGAAAATGGATGGTTGTTGTATTTTCTATTTCTATTCCTTTTTCCTTACTTTGTTTAATTTATGTCTATTCAATCCTCCTGACTCCATTTCCATCTTTCATGCTTCCCCCTCTCTTTACTTAGATGAGATGAACTGTGGTTATCTACACGTAGTACACTTCAGAGCATAATACATGAACCTGCTGATGATGTGTTTTAATATTTGTTGTTGTATTCTCCATCAGTGCTGCTCAGAGTCAAACAATACTGGAGTCCAAAGTGGACACACTGCAGTGCCACTTCACCTGGGATCTGGCCATCAACAAGTCCAAGCTTTTACGTTGGACTGACTTCCTGAAGGACATCAGCATCCAGAAGGGAAACATGTGGCTGGGTCACATTTACAACCT
>NW_024625941.1:0-2555 GCF_008729295.1 Plectropomus leopardus | reverse complement strand
GTGTGTGTGTGTGTGTGTGTGTGTGTGTGTGTGTGTGTGTGGCCCGTGGTGCATAAGAACAGCTGTCATTGAGGGTTGGTTTTGATGTGCTGCTGTGTTCTGCTGTCACTGCAGAGCTCCATTGAGTTTGCAGGTTATAGGTTATCGGATGCTCACAGAAACAAAACACACACACACACACACACACACACACACACACACACACGTTCATATGCACATACGCACACACGTCTCTGTGCTTGTAAACTTGACCAAGCTTGACAGTTCTATCTGTGTGAGCAGACTCCCGGGCTCTCTCACTATCGTCCCTCTTGTTCTCCCTGCAGAGTACCTTAATGTTTGCGTGTGCATTTGTGAAGTTTGACATGAATGGTAGGATCACTGTCGTCTTTACCACTCATTGTGCTGCCTTATTCCGCATGCTGTCCTGTGTCGGGACAACTAGGTTAAACAGATAGTGTTTAAGGTAACAAAAAGATTAGCCATCGAGTTGTCGAGCTCCAGGTTTGTAATCAAAAGCTCCTTTCCCACTGGACAAAAAAAACACTAACGTCTGGCTTTGGTATTTAATGGTGAGGTTACATTCTGCATTCACTCCCAGGACAAATGACTCTACAGTACTCACAAGTATTTAAAGGTTCCAGCTCTGATCAGTTCTGATCGGTATTGATGGAATTACAACACCTGGGCAGATGCGATGATTTTAGCCCCTTTGCCCGCAGGATGCAGTGATGGGCTGCCATAAAATACTGCCCGCCTCCCTCCAGGAAGCACTTGGACATCATGCAAAATCTAGTTGGCACCAAGTTTGAGAGACTGATCAGTGCTGCTTCTGTTGTTTCCTACGCTGTTTTCTGGTGTTCGGCCCGGCCGGGAAGTCAAACCTGACGCCAATTTCATTTTAAATTTTCTCCCCTGATCGAACATCTAACTAAAAAAAAAAATCAAAGGTTTATTGACATATACATATTTGACGTTTAGAAATATATTTTATCACAGTGGACACTGCTGCCACTTGTATATCCTGTAAGGGCTCCATTGAATTTAAAGAACATTTATGTAGTGAAACTTTTTTTCTTTTTTTAAATGCAGCTGCATTGAAATGTTCTTTTCCTTGTTGCATCATTTTATACCCCCGACAGTGTTTGACTTATCAAGTATCTCCAGCAACTTTTTAAGCTTGAAAAGAATATAAAAAGAGCCTCTGTGGGTTTTTGCTAAAGCTTGACTGCACAAGATGCATTTGTAAACTGGATGGAAAGACCCCGAGGAGCTGAAGAGGTTAATGCATTTTATGAGAGGGGGCCATGGTCTTGGCAGAGGTGCAGTACCCAGTGGTTTGCTGTGCCTGGCACCCTCCACCTGGCCTGGGCAGGAATCAAACCCACAACTTACACAGCTCTTAGCCCACTCTTCAGCTCAGTCAGCTACTGCCAGCCCAGCCGGCAGTCGGAACTCCTGAGAGGATGCGGACCCACACACATATAAATACACGTTCACACTTACGAATGGCTTCACTGACTGCATTCACTCCATAAACCGAACCCTAAACTAATCTTTGTCTTAACACTAAACTGAAATCCAAACCCCAAATTAATAAGGAGTGGCCAAATATTACCGTGAGGACATCTGATCCTTAGGAGCAGAGAAAAATAAGCAAAGGCGAACACGCGTGCACTCTGTTTCTCTTTTCTCTGTCTTGCTTTTTTCCTCTCCTTCTCTCTAGGTATGTTTCCAACCAAATGTTTTGCAAATTTTAAGCATATTCACAAAAAATCTATCAACTAGTGCTGTTTAAATATTCTCAAGAGGATCTAACAAGGGCACATAATTAAAAGAGCATCACAAGCACTTTTGTACTGCTGGAATGACGGGAATGGCATTGCCACCTAATATGGCATTTATGTTGTTTTTATGAATTAATTTGTTCCTTGTGCCACTATTTTTATTCATTTTTTTCATAGCTTTCTCTTGGAGCAAAGGGTAGTGCTGGGTAGCTTGCGGTAAAGTTTCAGTGATTTGACAAAATTGCAAGGCCATGCAGAATTCAAGGGGATTTCCTGATTTTGCATGAACTGTTGCTATTGCAACATTGCGAAATCCTGGAGGGACCGATTAAAAGCATTCCAAACTCCTGAGGTATTGGGTTCAATGGCCTTTCTGTGCACTTTTTGTGACATTACACAGGTTGTGGCAATTTTTATTTCATGGACAAATTATTGTAGATCTACAAATTACTCATAATGACCTGACAAAGCCCTGTGAAACAGCAGAGCACATTAACTCCAACAAATACATCTCAAAGATTTAAGATGTATTTATTTTTATTTTTTATTTTGTTGCACAAACATTGAAATTACATTCATCCTCTGCAATAAAACAAAACAAACAAACAACAATAAAAACAGAATATCATAATCCCTAAAGTGAAAACCAAATACCTAGTCAGTTAATGAATATTCAAATAGCCGAACATTAGGTCCAGCCCCAGCGTCAGCTAGCGTTGAAATCGGCAGGAGCCCCATGATACGATATTATCACGATACTTTATTCAC
>NW_024625940.1:0-4095 GCF_008729295.1 Plectropomus leopardus | reverse complement strand
AAAACGGCCAAAAACACCATAATTTAGCATGTTGAAAAATCCACCAAAAAAGTCATACTATAGCCTTGGTAAAAATGTCAAAATAGTACCTCTCCAAAAAATGTCTGAAAACACCTGGAAACCACATAAAACAGCATGCTAATACGCGTCATGGCAAAGAATTTTGCAAAAACGGCCCAAAACACCATAATTTAGCATGTTGAAAAATCCACCAAAAAAGTCATACTATAGCCTTGGTAAAAATGTCATAATGTGACCTCTCCAAAAAATGTCTGAAAACAACTGAAAAACACATAAAATAGTATGGTGAGAAGCGTCATGGCAAAGAATTTTTAAAAAAGGACCAAAACATTGTAACATAGCATGTCGAAAAGATGACAGAAACTGCCATACTATGGAATGGCTAAAAATGCCATAATATGACTTATCCCAAAAAAAGCTGAAAACAGCATAAAATAGCATGATGAAATATGCCATAGCATAGAATGTTGCAAAAATGCAGAAAAAAAAAAAAATGCCGAGTGTTGCATGTGGGCACACCACAATAATGAAACTGAAAACAGCATTCAAATGAAGCACCAGTGATCAACCATTCAAATTTGACATAACGTCCTTATTTTGCAGGATGTTATGATAGTTTGTTGTATTAAATGGTTCATGGATGAAACATGCTTAGACTCTTCAACGTATTAATGCCAATAGGTTGTTGCACAATGGTACAATGTTACCTGCAGGCAACATTCAGACATGAAAACTTGTATTTTTGTTTTATTTACATTTTAAATGGTATGCGTTGTATTCTGTTGAGGTTATTGAGTGTTTTTCACGTGTTTTTAAATAAAATTTGTTCAAATTTTAAGAACTGACTCTCTTTTTTCAAAAGCCTTTGTTTCAACATTGTATACAATTTTGAAATAAAGGCCAAAATTGACAGAATTTAGCACGAAAAAAAAATGGAAGAAAATGCCGCCATCATCATCATCATCATCATCATCATCATCATCATCACCATTATCATCATTTGTTTTCACATGTCAAGGAAAATAAAATAATCGTACAGAATGAAATACAACACAATAAGAAACACATGA
The DNA here is from genome assembly GCF_008729295.1 of Plectropomus leopardus. Lineage (NCBI taxonomy): Eukaryota > Metazoa > Chordata > Actinopteri > Perciformes > Serranidae > Plectropomus > Plectropomus leopardus. The sequence goes on along the minus strand of NW_024625940.1, from coordinate 3,004 downwards.
AGGGACACCCAAAGTGAGTTTCCTAAAGCATTTGGGAGCAGGCCCTAATAATAACATACAACATCGAAAAACAAAACAAAATAAAACAAACGAGCAACACAAGAAACACTACCGTTAAACAAAACAAACAGACGGAAGATCCCAATCATTCGCTACATCTGCAGAAAAACACAGGCTCAGCCTTTTATGGCCTCAAGGGATTAAGAATATTGGCACAGAAGGTTAGACAAAGTTCCTATAGTAGACATCAATGGGCATTTTATAACAAAACATTGGCAGTAAAACAAAACAGCCTGGCCCTGGTGTTATATGCATGTAGAGGAGAGCAAACAGGAACAAGCTCACATAAACAAAGATTCAACTTGTGAACAACCTGGTGCATTGGGCACGCATTGTGAAAAATATTAATTTCCTCAAGTTTTAGCAGACCAAGGCTTTGAAAGAGATGGCCCGATGGAGTGCTGCCTGCAGACCAGGTCATGGCACTTACTTTATTTTGTGAAGACTGTCATTTTTTTAGATGACTTGGGTAAGTGTGTTATAAACACACTCAAATTTTGACGTCAAAATGGCTGAAAACGACATAATGTAGATTGTGATGCCTCATCAAAATTTGTCAAAATTTCGACATTTCTAAAAATGGCTAAAAACAAAATATTATAGCTTGTGAGGACTCGTCAATAACAATAACATATATTACAATAGTGATAGACATAAAATTAATAAATGCAATATACGTTAGCATGTGATGTCACATGCAAATACAGTAGGTGTTGATTAGAGTCCCATGCATATATTAATAGTGGAGGCATGACTCATAATAATGGAAAGTCATAGAAAGTCGCGTTGAGCAGGATCACAGCAACAGCACAACCAAGACCACAATCTAGGCGAGCCAAAGGTACGGCATCAATGCAGCCACAGCACAAGCACAGCTAAAGGCGGGAACACAGCATCAGCAAAGCCATCACCACGATCCAGGCGCAGCCAAGATTGCAGCCAAGAACCGTAAAACTACAAAACGAGGGAGCGCAAATGCTCTGGAGGAGAAGTCGAGTTAGCGTACTGCAGTAAACAGACAAGAGCTTTTACAGATGGAGGGAGCAAGAGAGGGAAAGAGGAGCTCAGTGTATCATAGAAAGTCCTGGCAGACGGGAAAATCTGAAGTCTACCCTTAAAAGTGGAAACAGTGTGTCTGCCTCCGTGACCGATACTGGCAGATGGTTCCATAAAAGAAGAGCGTGGTTACTGGAGGCTCTGGCTCCCATCCTACTTTTGGAGACTTTCAGAACCACAAGTAACCCGGCTTGGTTCCCGTTAGCACACGTGCAGCGGCATTCTGGACCAGCTGGAGAGACTTCTTGGGGCAACCGGATAATAGGAAGTTGCAGTTTTTGGCATCTGTTTGAGACAGGATATGCTTCATTTTTGCAATGTTGTACAAGTGAAAGAAATCCTTGAAGTTTAGCTGAAAATGATATATTACAGCTTGTAGAGACACGTCAGAGTACACAATGTCTAAATAAAGGCCCAAAACATCATAATTTAGCATGTTGAGAAAAAAAAGCCTCAGTATAGTATGTCCAAAAATGTCAAATTTTGACATGTCAAAAAAATGGCTGAAAATGACATAATATCACTTATAGAGACAGTAATACCGGTATTTAAATACTGTAGATGTTGATAAGTCGATATGTGTTCGATATATTTTGATAATATATCAATAGTAGAAAACGACATGGTGATATATCTGACAAAAAGTCGTGGACCTGCCGACCATCATTACCACCTGCAGAACTCAGTGACTAACATTGCTCAAAATCTGCTGTAACTTGGGGTTTACAAGAAGACAAATTGGGTTATTGATCAAATTGTTTTCTATATTTTTCTACAGATTTGGCCTCATCCTTCACCGAAATGAGCCTGTCCTCCACAAGATCGACCTGGAGACGACGTCATATGTGAAGAACATTAGCTTGCGGGAGTACAACTGCATTCCCAAATCTGTGGCCTACACACATCTCGGCGGCTACTACTTTGTCAACTGCAGGTCCGACTCCACCGGTGCCACACAGCCACAGCTCATCTTGGACAGTGTAACAGATAGCGTGATTGGCCAAAATCGTGATGTCACTGGCACTCCATACGTGTCTCCAGACGGCCACTATTTAGTCACGGTCGACGATGGCGACGGCTTGATGAGGATCCAGGTTATTTCAGAGCGAGGAGAGATCCAGGAGCCCTTTGACATCCACACCAACCTCCACCTGTCTGATCTGGCCTTCCAGCGCTCCTTCACGGAGGTCCACCAGTACAACGTGTTCGGCAGCTCTGGCCGTCAAACTGACGCTTTGTTTGTGGAGCTGAGCACCGGAAAAGTGAAAATGATCAAGAGCTTGAAAGAGGCCACCAAGCCATTTGAGTGGCCGTGGAGCAGTAGGAACAGGGTGATGGCGAGCAGCGGACTATTCGGACAGTACCTCATGACCCCGTCCAGAGAGTCCCTCTTCATCCTGGACGGACGACTCAACAAGCTCAACTGTGAGATCACTGATGTCCTCAAAGGCAATGTGGTGGTGTGGGTTGGGGAGTCTTAGGTTGTAACATTGAACCCAATGAGCTTTCTTTTCCTCAAAGGTACTGTTGCACTGAATTTTGTTGCAGATTTTTTTTAATTTTGTGGGAACGCAATAGTAAATACCACAGATTCAGAAACCAAATTGACCATATTAAGTCCACTGGATGAGGGACTGTCATCCAAAAAAAGTGAGAGTAATTAATTGTCTTAAAGCCAAGTTTAAATCTTTTTTGTTTTCTTTTTTCCAACTGGATGGTTCATGTTTAAGTCAAATAAAGTTGCTTGCTGGTGATCTTTTTCAAGGAAAATTGGTATGAATCCGTAAATATGTGCAACTTTGCATTAATATTCACAATTGGTTGTATTCAGTGTGTGGGAATGCTATAGATAATCTCTGAACTAAAACTAATATTTAAGTGAATTGGA
>NW_024625939.1:0-4159 GCF_008729295.1 Plectropomus leopardus | reverse complement strand
TTTTTTTTAATCATGCGCTTGTTTTTTTAGGTCAGTTTCTTGTTTTATTATTATTTTTTTTAACTTTCTTTATCTGATGATTTTCAGATAATTTTTTGGGGTAATTGCTTTTTAATCTGCTCTTTGCCTTCTTCCAATGTTTCTGAAAGACATGTTGGCAGTTTGCTCAGGTTTTAAAGGGTTAAAGAGAATCCTTAAAACAATTCATAAATTACTCATGTTTAAGCAAAGGTTAAGACACGATCAAGCATATTTTAAGAACCCTTTTTTACATATAATTTTGATTTTTGGGGGTCCTTTTTCTATTTTTTGTTGAGTTTGTTGGTTGTGATTTTTTTGACTTTTAATACTTTAATATTTACTTTTAGTACATTTTCCTGATCATACTGACTTTTACTTAAGTAATACATTCTATGCAGAATTTGTATTATGTATTTTCTCAGGGTGGTATTAGTACTTTTACTTCAGTAAAGTATCTGAATACTCGGTGTGCATCGCTCTCAGGTTGTGATCCAGGTTTTATCTGCTGTGTGACCAACAGGGATTAACCCTTTGTGGCTGGCTCTTAGTTTGAACTGACAAAGGAAGGGTTAAACACTGCTGTGTGCTGTGAGTGAATGTGAAATGGAAGCTTGTCCAAAATAAAAATCTAAATCATGAAAATAAATAAATAAAATAAATAAACAATATAAAATAAAGTACATCACTAAGTCTGCGTACCTCGGTCACGAAGAGCGTGCTCGGGTCAATCACATCCAGGAAGTGTCTGAACCGACCAAAAAACGTGCTCTAAGAGAGACAGAAAACACAACACGCAAAAAATATCTTAGATTTCACTTTTATTCAGAAAAAGAGTCAATTAAAACTTACATTTTGTTTAAAGCACCGAACTACATTTTTTATCAAAACATCAGAGAGAGTTAAAAATTAGAGCAGCGACACTCAACACGTGTTTCCTCTTTTTCCAAAATCACAGGAGGACAGCAGCAGCATACAGGTCTCAGATTTTACGACTTTTCTAGGATTTTAGGACATTTCTAGAATTTTGGGACATTTCTCGGATTTTAGAACATAAATATGATTTTAGGACATTTACAGGATTTTACGAGGTTTCTTAGGTTTTAGGTTGTTTGTAGGATTTTAGGACATTTCTCGTGTTTTAGGACATTTCTAGAATTTTGGGACATTTCTCGGATTTTAGGACATTACTAGGATTTCAGGATATATGATTTTAGGAGGTTTCTCTGGTTTTTGGACATTTCTCAAATTTTAGGACATTAATATGATTCTAGGACATTTATAGGATTTTACGAGGTTTCTGTAGTTTTAAGGACATTTCTCGGATTTTAGGACATTAATATGATTTTAGGACATTCATAGGATTTTACAAGGTTTCTTAGGTTTTAGGTTGTTTGTAGGATTTTAGGACATTTCTCGTATTTTAGGACATTTCTCTTGTTTTAGGACATTAGAATTTTGGGACATTTCTAGCATTTTGGGACATTTCTTAAATTTTAGGACATTTATAGGATTTTACAAGGTTTCCTAGGTTTTGGGTTGTTTGTAGGATTTTAGGACGTTTCTCGTGTTTTGGGACATTTTTAGGATTTTAGGACATTAATATGATTTTAGGACATTTATAGGATTTTACGAGGTTTCTCTGGTTTTAGGACATTTCTTGGATTTTAGGACATTTCTGAGGTTTTAGGAAGTTTTCAGGATTTTAGGACATTTCTCAGATTTTAGGACATTTTTAGGATTTTAGGACATCAGGGTCTTAGCCAGGGCCTCTGTCAGGGGTGCAGGATCCTGCACTGGCACTGTTCTTGATAAACGAGCTCTATTTCGATGCTGTTTTATGCACTCTGACACCTTATGTAAACTAAAAGTACAAAAACAATTCCAGGCGTGAATCACTTTCTTTTTATTGTGAATTAGAAAATGATCGGGGGGGCCACCCAGCTTCGGGGCCAAATTTAAGTAATGCTCCTTTAAATCCTTATATCAGACTCAACCTGATGTCTTTTAAAGTTTTCAGTTTTAATTTAACTGGAACAAACTAAGCCGAGATGAGAAAGTTGAGAAAATCTAAGTCTCCATCTATAAAAGAGGTAAAATGAATTTAATTGCAGCCAGATCTGAATCTGTATTATTTCTTTAAGCAGAGAGATTCCAGTTGTCACCCAATAAACAGTGACACTACAGCGTGCCAGCTGTTTCCACACACCAGGTGGAGCCTCCTCATTAATACCGCCGACAAACTGTTTCCTATCTGCATCTTTTAGGGACCCGAATGCACTCAAACCCTTTGCAATTAATTAATCCATAATGAGTGATCCAGAAATACTTTTCCATCATTATTCATAACTGAGCATAAGGAATCATTTCGGAGGCGCCCGTCCCTCCCGGACTGGAGTTTAATTACACTAACTGTTAATTTGGATGAAAATCTGGTTTGTGACTCGCTGCTGCGCCTCGTGACTTCCTGAACATATGGATGGCTGGTAAAAACACGGCGTGGGGGAATAGTTTTTTAAAATCTGTTAAATTCAATTATTCACCAGAGCCAGTTAAACTTGACCAGTTTGAGCAGAGACTGGTGAGACGGGACTCAGTTTACCTGCAGAGCCTCGTCTGTTACGCTGTATTTTTCACCTGATCGACATCTTTCACCTCATATTTGGTCATAATATACATTTACGTACTACAATTTTAAGGTAATACTGATTTGTTTTTTTAAATGTACCTTTCTTGAATCTGATATTAGTGATCACATCCTTCCTCAGTGTGTTTCGTTTGTGTATGAATACGTCTAAGCAGTGCCATATTATTAAAATATTATTAATAATATTTATAATAACTTAGATCATATGGCACCTTTAAAAACACAGTTTACAAAAAGTCCAGCGTTAATAAAATAGTTGAAGTAGTCAATAATTTCTTTTACAAAAAAGAAATAACATGCGCCAAGTGCTTCACATCAAAAGACATAAAGACCAAAACCAGCATGTAAAAATAAAATAAATCAGAAAAAATACACAGAATCCATCTTTATATATAAAATACACTTGATAACCCACTGACATTATTAATAAAAAAAAGGCTATAAATGGAGTTTATAAATTACATAAATGCATCTAGTTAACTAATGTCAGCTATAAGTTGTGTAGAAAACCTCACCTTACATTTTAGTCAACCATTTTTGAGCCTATTAAATTTAAATTTAGCTTTGTCATAATCAGCATCAGCCTCTGGTCAGACACAATGAGGGTTCAAAGGTCAAAGTTAAAATGACTTGAACTTTAACCAGACACCTAAACAAGCACAAAGTGCCAGTTCAGAGAGTTATAATACTACTTTTCTGTATTATCTCGGACATGAATTTCACAAACACGTCATGGGACACCAATAAAATAACGATTTTAAACATTAATGCTTTTTAAAATGCTGACAGGGTGAATAAATGTAGCTGCTAACAAGATAAAAGAGTCAAATCAGAGTTTCACATTTAAACAGGTTCAGTCAGTAAACAGAGAGTTAATTAAAAATGTGCTCTGACAGGTAACTCTTCATACAACACACCTGCTGCGGCTGCACGTCAACACACCAACTTACGTTTATGTGCCAAACTTTAATCGATTAAAAAAATAAAAGTAGCCCACCTGGTCGAACCGGGACCTGCCGAGCTGGAAGGGGACACTTTCAGACATGTTGCTGCCAAAAAACAAAACTCTGTGCTTCTTTTTTCTCCTCTACGAGGATAAAAACGGTGTTAAAACGCTTTCAAATCAACAAACTGCTGCATTTCCTCGCGGTCAACTTTCAGCCGCTCTGTGGCCCCGCTGCATGACGGGTAATGTAGTTTGGCAATAACAGGATTCGGTTTGAAGCGTGTGTTAAACGGACTACATTTCCCAGGAGAACCTGCTTTGTTTACGGATTAAAAGGGAAGTTCGCCGCTGTTATTGAAGCTCTGTGGGTGAAAGTTTGGAGTCAGCAGATAAAAAATAACACATTTAGAGCTGTATGTTGTGTGTGGAAACACTGAAGCAGTTTGAGTTTACAGAGTAAAATATAGCCCTCTAGTGGTGAGATTCAATTAGGGAGGAAAAAGTGCACAGGTTGAAAAAAAAAAAGTATGAAGAAAATTACCCAAAAA
>NW_024625938.1:0-2677 GCF_008729295.1 Plectropomus leopardus | reverse complement strand
TCCATGGCTGTCGTCATGGAGACAAGAGACAGCTGACAAAGGTGGGATCCAAGGAGGTGTCAATCAAAATGTGATCTACCACGCCAACACAGTATGGAGAAATGCTATTATTCTCGAAATTAGCTGTTTTCAACTTATTTTTTTTAAGAGTTGGAAACATTTATTTTCACTCAGATTTTTGTAGATACTTAATGAGACATTCAACTTTGATATGTGCATTCTTACTATTTCAAGCCATGTTTCCAGAAGCTTTAATGACTCCCATACTGCCTAAAATGCTGGATTGGGTAACGGCTCCTACGTAATTCTATGCACCGATCTGATATGAGGTCATTTATTAACAGAGTTAAAATCCCCTGAGGTCCTTAATGTCGTAGAATACATCAGAGTACTCCAGGATACTGCAGCAGCAATGAATGTCGTCTGTGAATATTTGATCATTTATTTGTGTTGAAATGAGCTGTCATTAGCCATAAGCTGAAGCCTACTGATCACAAGATGTATCCCCTGATGCATTGGATCGAGTCTGTCAACAAATCAGAAGCTTTGTTGCTCTGCACGTAACAGAGCTGATCCCAGAGGCCATGCAGCATAGATTAACATGACACTCAGCCCATCCCAGTACCAGTAGATCTGTGCTGTTTGTGCAGCAACTGAAATAATGAGTAGAATATGGTTATTGAAAATAATGCAGACAATCTTTTTCTCCTATTGGAGAGTATTTTAAGACATATACACATGGTGTTGGCTACTTGCTCAGACAACTAAGCAGTTCATGCATATATATGATATAGTAGTTATATTTTTTAATGCAATGGCAGTGGATTGGCACTCAATATAAGCCCTTTATCAGCACTCAGTATCAGGAAGGAAAAAATGGTATCAGAACATCTCTAATATTAACTGTGTGCCATTTTATTTAAGTGTGTGGGAAGTTTAAGCTCCATTTAGGGCTGTCATAAATTTCCACACTGGGGCACCCAGTAGCTCACCTAGTAGAGCGGGGGCCCCATGTACAAAGGCTATGTTCTTGCAGCAGTGGTTGCGGTTTTGAGTGCTAAACGGTTTAAAACGTGCTGCCATTTAGAATATAAATGACTGAAAAGAACCTCCCTTTGCTGCATGCCATCCCCACTTTCTCCACCTTTCATGCTATAGCTGTCCTATTGAATAAAAGGCAAAAAAGCCTTAAATATATTTAAAAAATGTCCACATTGGTGCAAACAATGCCAAAAATGCAATGTGTAACATTGTGTAAATGTAACATTAAGTTGTGTGTCTCTACAGTTGTCAGAGATGACACAACATGATGATTATTTGGAGAAGTGAATGAGGAAACGAGGGACTGATTTCAGACACAGCCCATCTCTGATTAGATAATTGATAGTTCTTGTTTTTCTTAATCCTAACAATATGTCATATGCCATCAGTTTTGTTCAAAATCTTATTTTATTGCTAAGATTCAAACTGTATCTCTGTATCTGTAAATAATAGTATAGAGAACAATTATTACTTTTAGCAACTCAAACAGGAAGATATGGTGATGTAGAATTATTTGCAGCCTTCTGTGTTTTATTATTTCTTACTGTAGGTGTTGGAGTTGTTGAGGAGACGAGGCGAGTGCGCCGGAGAAGACTTTGACGCCATGGGTCTGCTGCAGACTCTCTGCCTGGTGAAGATGGACAACGTGGATGCAAATAAATCTCCCTTTGCAGCAGGGAAACAGGATCAAGTGAAGACAAATGCACCGGACGGCAGCCCGACCACTGCAGCCAACACTGGTGCAACTAAGAACAGCTGCAACCGCCCGAAATCAGACGACAGCAAGATGGAGACGGAGATGAAAGGTTAGTACAAACAGTACTCTATGAAGCTTTAAAATTAAATTTTAGATAAGAAAGAAAACTATATTGTTTTGCTTAGTTCTGTCTCAATGATATTAAATTTAGTTCTAGTACATCCTTTAACACAATTTAAGCCTCTCAAAGAATGAGATGGGACACGAATTCACTTCATATTATCATGTAATATAAAACTATTGACATGATTTTGTGAATGTTAGCTGACGATTTAACTGGTATTAAATTCATATGATTTATTATTAATTTAATTCTATCCAGCCATTAATCTATGTTGTATCAGCTCAGCGACAGCCTTATGTCTGTTTATAAGATTATAACCATCTTCGGTTTATTACTTTTAAAACACTAGTATGAGACGGACTGTGGACAGAGAGTTTACTCATTTTGTGTGTCATCGTAGTTTTACATCTTTTTGTTTTGAGGAAATTTGAAGGGAAGGATGAGAAATGACAGGAAACTGAGAGTTGAAGGTGAAGAAAAAGGCGTAGGCCAATAAAGGGCGACTGTGGCGATTACTTCCACCCAGCAAAACCTGTTTCCTGAGCATGCATGTCGTTTCCAAGAAGTCAAAGAGTAATGTTTGACAGCAAGTCATATAATAAAAGTAAAGTTTCACTTTCAGTGTGTGACCTTCTGTTCCAGTAGAGATCAAAGATTATGTGAATTTTGGAAAAAGATATGATCTATGATGTCCTCAAAATTATCTTATGGTTCTCTTGTATTTGGGTTTTTGAAAGAGTTGCACCAAAGTGTTTATTGGCTTTCTTATGTGAAAAGGTCAATATCACTCAAAAATCAAAGACAGTAGTTGACAG
>NW_024625937.1:0-2623 GCF_008729295.1 Plectropomus leopardus | reverse complement strand
GTTATCTTATCTCATAACTAAAATGATTAAACATGATGACAGAATTACAAAAACATAGTAGAGAAAGTTGGTATGGACGGTTGGTTTTGAATTATCATTCAAAGCTGGTTTAACTGCAAATACATCTAAAGTTTTTCGACCCCGGTTTATTGTTTTGCTGTTAAGTAACTGGCTTTGCATTGGGGTCATTTTTCTTCCATCTCTACCTTCTCTAGTAGTTTATTGTAAAATAGTTGAAAACAAATGGAAATCACTTGCAACTACACACTCATAAAAGAGTTGCAGGGCTCAGCTGCGAGGCTTATCTTGATCCAAGACTTAAATGGCAGAAGAGGTTAGGAGCCAGCTGGGAAACATGGCTCAGAGGCTTAATGTGAGAATTGATCTGTTTCTATGGCTCTCAGGTGTGCAGATATGTGACATATATGGCCTACATATGATATGATGTGATGTGCATATAGCCTTGTGTGTTCACACAGTGCAGTAAACAGCTGCTGATAACATCCTCGCCCAAACATGATTAAAGAGTTAATGTTAGTCATATTGTAAACAGTTTGTTCTCTTCAGTGGTTTAGTCACTGAAATAAAGGAGGTGTATATTTTTGGCAGCATGAAACCATAATTCAGATTTTTCTACCTCACAAAAGAAAGTTCTGATGTTTCCTTATCACTGTGAAAGACAAAAAGCAGCATGGAGAGGTGTTTTTCCCTGCTCTGTTTGGGCAACATGAATACTGGAGAAGACATCCAATTAAAACCTGCAGGAAACATGCGGCAGATATAATTTAAATGGAACTTGTAAACACCCTGCAATTGGTGATGCCATTCTTCTTCTGAAGAGCTTAGAAGCTGCTTCAGAAGATAAAAACCTGAAGTAGACATTTCTGTATATTTAATATTGTGTTAGGGAAAGCATTCACATGGTGCATTCACCTGGATAAAACGTATAGAAAACACTGTTATGAAACCGGCTGCATTTAGAGAGAATTCAGGCAGAAGCTCTCACACACTGCTGAAGGCCAAAGTGAGGTGAGGCAAAACATTCCTGAGGTGTGTGTAACATTAACAAAGCAAGCACACATTTAAAGCTGACAACCATTTTGACCAGGCTGCTGCTTTAAAGGAACAGTTCAACGTAATCAAAAATGGATATTTTTCTTTTACCTTAAGCGCTATTAATCAATCGAAACTGTATTGGTGTGAGCTGTCGAGTGTTGGAGATATCAGCTGTAGAGATTTCTGCCTTCTCTTAAATATAATAGAACTAAATGGCACCTGCTTGTGGTGCTCAAATTGCTAAAAACAGGCAAAAAAAGGAAGTACTCATGGATGAGAGAGAAGCTAGCTGCAGATGCACGCTTCCTTCTGCACAGTGATGCGGTCAGCTGGTGTAGTTTGGTAGGAAAAAAGTAGTTCCTATAAGAAACTGCTCACAAAAAGGTCTTTGAATTATCTTGAGACATTGCTGTTGAGTTTGTTACATTTTTTTGGCGCTTTGAGCACCATAAGCCAAGCACTATCTAGTTCCATTATATTCGAGAGAGGGCAGACATCTGATGTGAGGAACTTGGTGCATGTCATTTCTTTCTTGCAAAGCACGTCGGGCTGCATTTCTTGTATGAATGGTGCTATACAAATAAAGTTTATTATTATCATCTCTACGGTCGACATCTCTAACAATTAAAAAACCCACCCCAAAACCATCTAGATCAGAGATGTCTAAACGTCTTGAATAAGGGCCAGATTAGATAATGTTAAAATACCTGGGGGGGCAGCTGTTTCTCACATCATATGGGTTAATTAAAAATAACAACACACAAAAGTGACACAAACACAACCGTTATATTTTTATGTGAAAAAGTAGTTAACTTTCCACCACTCCTAAAAAAAGGCAGCCCTCACCATTGACTTTGTGCTCCTTTAGTGCAGCCCTGCCTGCTTAGCAGGAAATATCTGGTGTTACGTAATCGTTAGTTTGCTCATTTACTGTCTGTTTATAAAAACACGAGTTTTGCCTTTGCAGTTCCTACTTGATGCATGTCTACAAACTGTATGATTGTCCTGATTGTTGCGAGGTGAATGAAAATAAATTCAAAGTGATTTGCTTGATTAACCAACATTGTGTTAACATTATAGTATATTTTGAAGCTATTCAAGGGTCATTAAAAATTGGTCTGAGGGCTACAGTTGGTCCCCCAGGCTGTATTTTGGAACAAGACTGATCTAGATGGAAAAATAGCACCATAGGTGAGGGAAGAAATGTGTTGTTATTTTTATTTTAGTTTGAACTGTCTCTTTAAATAGATACAGGGGTTTTGTAGGCTATTGCTGAATGAATCCAGAACAGCTCTTTATACACTATTTTATGTTCTGGATTTTAGTTGTAGGCTGAATGTATCTAGATAAAACAGTAAACCACACCCAGTTATCTTAATGCTGCCAGTTTTTGTTCTGTGTAACATTTCCTCCTTGGTGTGATGCAACATTATGTATGTACCAGCTCGATTTCCGTGTCTGTTTCAATGTACACAGCTCTGGCTGTCTTGTGCATGGCATTGGGCATTGTGGGCTCTGATGGCGTTCACTTTTTTTCTGTATTTTCCTCCTGATATCACAGCTCAGT
>NW_024625936.1:0-3018 GCF_008729295.1 Plectropomus leopardus | reverse complement strand
GAATGAATGTGTGTGTGTGTGTGTGTGTGTGTGTGTGTGTGTGTGTGTGTGTGTGTGTGAGAACAGGGACACCTATAATCCATCATAACGCAGACACCTGGTGCCTTCGCCATTATTCCCGCCGTGTCTGGACAGTGTGTGCGTGTTGTGGTGTGTGTGTGTGTGTGTGTGTGTGTGTGTGTGTGTGTGTGTGTGTGTGTGTGTGCCCAGCGTGTGTGGGAGTCAGTATCCATGGGACACACTGATTCAATTACTGGATCATCATGAAGAGATGAATGGAGAAGGCAGAGGGGGGAGGAAAGGGACAGCGGAGAGGTGGAGAGAGACGAGAGCAGAATAAAGGAGGCGAGCCGGGGGAGCGAGGGGAGGACGGGAATTTAAAACAGGGCTCGTACAGCCACGAAAAAGCTGGAAAAATCACGGAATTAACAAATAGCAACTTTCAGGCCTGGAAAAGTTTTGGAAATGTTTTGTTTCACAAACCTGGATAATAACACATGCTGTGTTCAAGGACAGTTGGAAATTACATAATCCGACTATAATTTCTGTTATTAGGGTTTCTGGCTGTGATGAAGGGTGTATTTTTGGCTAAAAAATAAAGAATAATAATGATATAAAAAAATGCAGTCCCATGGGTTTGAAGGTGTGTTTTCTTAAAAAAATAAATAAATAAAAATATTTTTTCTTTAAAAATTGTCCCTTTTTCCCTTTAAAAATCGAGCGCAAAATAAACACAAAATACCAACATTTAAAGTTGTATGCCCCTCCCCTAAAAATAAAATACAAATATAAGTCTCTCTTCAGTACTTAAAAAGATATTTGACGTGTCTCCCGTTTCTTTGCACCGCTCCCTCCCCTCGCATAAATATCGAACAGTCCCTTGGTTACATGTATGAATTATGAGTTCTAATCCTGATCTGAATTATTTTTTTAAATAAAGTTATAATATAGCCATGAAAAATCATCGATAACAGTCGTTTCAGAGACTGTTTGGTCTTTTTAAAATTTGCCTGAAAAATATGTATGAACCCTGTTTAAAGAGAGAGGTGAGACGGATAACAGAGCAGAGGAGGAGATAAAAGAAAAGAGAGACGGATGGGAGAGCGGAGAGAAAGATCGAGGAGACGGTTGTTCGTCTGCGTGAGTGTGTGACATTTTCCAGAACAGCCGCTCGCTAAAGTGAAAGCGCCGTGACGCGTGTGTGTGTGTGTGTGTGTAAAATTTGGCTCAAATAGATTAGTCTGAGCTTAACCAGTGTTTACATGCACATCAACACACACACACACACACACACACACACACACACACACACACACACACACACACACTGGACTTGTGCGGTATGCTACCTTATAAGCAGAAGCCAAGAACCTGTGTTTTCATAATGAATGAGTGTGTGTGTGTGTGTGTGTGTGTGTGTGTAAGTGTGTGTCCTCCGTCTGTCTCAGCTGTGTTTCACTTTTACATTTTAATTAAAAATAATAGTATTTTAATAGTATAAGTGTTGCTGTTCAGACGTCCTTTTTAAACATTAATGTTATCTGCAGATTTAAATGACCAACAACACACAAAACTACAACAAAGAGACACAAAACTACAACAAAGAGACACAAAACTACAACAAAGAGACACAAAATCACAACACAGAGACAGAAACCAACCACAGACACAAAATGACCAAAAAAGAAATAAAATACCACAAAGTAACACAAAATAACCTCAAAGAACCACAAAATTACCAAAAACGACACAAAATTACCACACAGAGACACAAATCAACCTCAGAGACACAAAATGACCAAAAAAAAGAAACAAAATTGACACAAAGAGACAAAAAATTGACACAAAGAGACACAAAATGACCAAAAAAAGAAATAAAATCGACACAAATTAACCTCAAGGAGACACAAAATGACAAGAAATGACCACAAACAGACAATAAACACCCAAAAAGAGATACAACACAGCTAAAAAAGACACAACATTACCACAACATGACGACAAACATCTATCTATCTATCTATCTATCTATCTATCTATCTAATGAATCCATCCATCATGCGCTGAGCTGGTCCTCCGTCCCCCCCTGCTGGTCCGTCTGTGTATTACACCTCTGACATTTTCGCTGTCCTCGTGCAGCGGTGAGACATGCCATCACATATTGATGATGTTGGTGGAAACATTAATGCAGACGGCCTCATTATCTGTGAGACGTCACGAGCAGCTCCGCATCAGCGCTCAACCCAATCTAATGTTGAGACAAACACACATTTCTGTCCCCGTCCCCTCCTCCCGTCTCTCTATTTCACATGGAGACAGATCATTTTGTCCTCAGAGCAGAGACTGAAGGTTTATAGATGTGTCTGCTTCTCTCTCATCTCTGCCTGTCTTTCTGTGTTTTGCTTTCTCACACACACACACACACACACACACACGCGCGCGCGCGTCATTATACCTGACAGCGTGTTCATTAGCGGCGCTGCTGAGATAAATTGTCTGGTACATTTTGATTCTGTTTTTCCTGTCCTGCCTCTGTCTCTGTCTCCTCTAAGTCTTTATTTTTACCCTTTTTTTGCTCCATCTCTGCATGACAACCGACTTAATCAGAACTCATCTTTCACTCGACTGTGTGAATTTATAGAAAGACAGAAAATAGCATCTGGTTTTGTTGCCCTTGATCAAAAAGAGGAACCTCTGATCTTCACATTGTCAGTGTCTTAAACCCTGTACGCCTGCTTCTCCTCACCTCTACATTCAGCTCAGACACTGAACTCACCACGAAGAGATGCAAAATGACCAAAAAAGACACAAAAAAGACACAAAATATCACAAAGTGACGCTAAATAACCACAAAGAGACACAATACAACTCCAAAAACAACTCTGAACAGCTGCAAAATTACCCAAAAAAAAAATCAACCACAAAGAGACACAAAACAACCAAAAAGACACAAAATTACCACAAATAAAAAGACAAAGACACAGAACAATGTAAAAGACACAAAAAGACACTCAGCAA
>NW_024625935.1:0-1554 GCF_008729295.1 Plectropomus leopardus | reverse complement strand
TAAGGAATATCTTAAAATCTGCACATCTTTATCTACAAGCTTTTTTTGTCCACAGAAAATATTTGAGCCTTTTTTAAAGCAAATACTTGATTTTATCAAAAGCTCAAAAATTTCTAAGGGTCAGGGCGAGCTCTGTAGATATTTAAATGTGGTGTATGTACTTTACATCCTTTGATCCAGTGTAAATGTTGGCTAACGTATCCTCGAACAACGGTTCGCACAATATCTAATGAATTAGCACGCCCACAAATTATGCTATGTGCTTAATATAAAGTTACGGAGGTTAGGTTAGGGAAAAGAAATATTGTGCTGACTTACCTTAAAATAACTCAAAGTGAGAGTCATTACATTAAATGAAATATTATTATTATTATTATTATTTTACCAGAAATGCAGTTTAGAGTTAGTGATTCAGCTCCAACATACTTTGCAACTTGTATATTGCCTGAGATGTTAAACTAAAGAACAAGTCGGTAAGAATTTTTCCACAAATTATTAAAAAACATCAGTAGATTTAGATATTTATTTTTAAAAAAATAGGGAAAAATGTCAAAGGAAAAAGGAAAAAATTCAGGTAAAACAATATTTATAATTACCATAATAGAAAATTTAAAATGATGTTATGGAATTGTTGTAAGTATTTTTAGAAGCAAGTTTTTACAAGTATTGTTTGACTTTAAAAAAAAAGTCTACTTTTTATGTCTTTATATGTTTGTTTTGTTTTTGCTTGTCTCTGTCTTTTTGGTTTTACATATTTTTCAGGTACTTTTTATTTGCAGGTGTTACTAATTGTTACTAATTTCTTGCTTATTTTGGGATAATTTCTTCTCATGTTGCACGTTGCTTTCTTCCTATGATTTTTAAAGAAATTAAGCCAAAATAGGTATCATAATTTGGAATCAGGGTGACAGCGAGTGCCCAGTAGCCCCAGCTTGTATTGACGTCAGAAAGACATTGGACTCTTATATTCTTTAGCTGATAGATATCTTCAAAGGAATCATTTGACATTTCGGAGAGTACGCTTATTTGCCCTTTTTGCTGCAAGTTAAATTCCCAGATAGATATCAAACTATTCATTTAACCACAATGAATAAACTATAACCATCAATGTATCCCCCCCTCACCACCTCCCAGCTCCTCCCAGCATCACCAGCGTGTGGTCGGCTAACGTCACTGGAACCTCCTTCTGTGTCTACTGGTCCAGCCAGTTTCAGACAAACCAGACTTACCAGGTTGTGTTGAGCAACAGGTCAGGGGTCATTCAGACTGTGGAAACCAGTCAGACCATGAAGGAGGTGAAGAATCTGCAGCCCGGGGCGCTGTACAACGTTACCGTCACGCCTCGCTCCTGTGGAGGCCAAGGAGTCGCCCTTCGTGTGTCGGTCAAGACTGGTGAGACCTGTGTGCAAAAATGATGATTCCTATGAGCTTTGACTTTTGGATATTTTTCAAGGTAATAAACAGTAGTGTCAATAACCTTTTAACACCTTGACTGACATCAGTTTTCTTGTGCGGCATTCTAACATTTAAACGTGTGAAAATGAAGAAACTTGG
>NW_024625934.1:0-3372 GCF_008729295.1 Plectropomus leopardus | reverse complement strand
GTGTGTGTGTGTGTGTGTGTGTGTGTGTGTGTCTGTGTGTGTCTGTGTCTGTGTGTGTGTGTGTGTGTGTGTGTGTGTGTGTCTGTGTGTGTCTGTGTGTGTGTGTGTGTGTGTGTGTGTGTGTGTGTTTCAGGAGGTGAGTGTCAAACAGCTGCAGGATGCTGCCGTCCTCGTCCCCGCTGACCTGCTGTTCTCCGCGGGGCATCTGATCCGCCAAACATGATGAAGACTGAACCCCCGGCGGCCTCGGGGGGCAACGGGTCCTCCGGTGGCAGCGGGAGCTCGAACCTGCGGAGTCCGTCGCCGCACCGCAACGCCTACGAGGCGGGGCTGGCGGCGCTCAAGAAGGCCACTGACCACCTCAACAATGCTGCCAACGGAGGCTCCGGGCCCTCCTCCAAACCCGCCCCTCTGCCCCGCCCCACCGGGAGGGGCCGGAAATACGGATCCAACGTTCACCGCATCAAGAACATGTTCATGCAGATGCAGTCTCCTGGAGACGACGAGGACGGGGCCAAAACGCTCGGTGGGTCACCAGTTCGATTTTTGTCCAAGCGCTTTAAAAACCAGTGTGAACTCCTGCAGGTGATGATGGAGATGAAGATTTAACGTTCCGAGGAGGAGCAGTATGGTAGAAAAATAGAAAAGTACATCATCATCCATCATATATTCCGTGTACTGTACCTTAATAGATAATATGCTTATATAACTCAAGTAACATGTGTATCGGAGTATCCAGTACCCACAGACGAAGTAATCATTGTACCATGTCACAAAAAATAATCCAAAAAAATCATTTATTTCATTCAGGCTCCAAAACAGAAGAAGATTATCACGCTGAGCTAAACACGGAGGGATCATAAACCTGCAGAAACGCGTCATCCCCTCACCGCTCTCTAACTGCTGAACACGATTTTAGCTCCACTGTGTCAAACGGTTGATAAAAACGTGCCAGTGAGACTAAAACTGTGTGACATTGTTTTAACCCCTCCTGTCCTGGGCAGGTGTAGATCAGGCGATGAAACTGTCCCTACCGAGAGCGTCCAGCCTTAACGAGAACGTGGACCACAGCGCCCTGCTCAAACTCGGCGCCACGGTCTCCGAGAGGGTCAACCGCTTCGACTCCAAAGCAGGCGGAGAGGGAGGCGGCTTCTCCAAGCTGCAGGAGACCAGGAGGATCTTTGAGCAGCGGACTCTGCAGGTCAGGAGGCTCTTTGTGTGACTAATGTGCTGGTTCTGATTCAGTGCCGTCTGACCGACTGACCGTTTTCTCCTCCAGGAGAAACAAGCCGCCACCAACCGGATCCTGCTGAAGAAGGAGCGGGCGTCGGGCTTCCAGGACAGCCGTCTAGATGTCGTGGCTCGCTTTAACGGCTCCACCGAGGCTTTGGACCGATTGGACGACCCCCCTGCTCCCGCTCCAGCCCCGCTTCCTGCTCCCGCTACTCTCCCCGCCGCCGCTTCAATCGGGCCCGGCGACGCCGTCAGCCCCACCGTGAGCCAGCTCAGCGCCGTGTTCGAGAAGGCCGAACAGCCAAACATTGTCTACCTCCCCCAGCGTCGGTCAGGCCCCGCTCTACCCCCAAAGCCCAAACCTCCGGCCAGAGCCGAGGCTCCGGCGAGAAAGGTGACGAGATTCGCTGAACTTCCAAAAAACGCAGGAAACTGCGGAAAACGACGAGCTTTTCGAAGGAAAAAACAGACTGTATGAATTCATAATGTGTAGATCAGAGGCATTTCTACGACTCCAGGGTTTTAGGGTGTTTTCAGGATTTTAGGGTGTTTTCAGGATTTTAGGGCGTTTTCAGGATTTTAGGGCATTTTCAGGATTTTAGGGTGTTTCTGCGGTTTCAACACATTTCTAAGATTTTAGGATGTTTCCGGGATTTTGGGGCATTTTTTGGATTTACTACATTTCTAGGGTTTCAGGACGTTTTGAGGGTTACAGGACATTTGTAAGATTTTAGGACTTTTTTTGGATTTCAGGAATTTCTAAGATTTAAGGATGTTTCCAGGATTTTAGGAGGTTTCTCGAAATTTAGCACATTTCTGGGATTTTAGGACGTTTCTAGCACCTTATGGATACTAAAAGTACAAAAAACAATTCAAAGATTTCTCTGTCTTTTTTTCTCAGGGGAAGGTGCTCCCTCCAGGTAAGGAGGCGCGCGAGGAGGCGGCAGCAGGAGTTGCGAGCGTCCGTGCAGCAGAGCGCCCGGAGGTGGCTGCTTCTCTACAGAGGAGCACAGGAGAAGTGAAAGCCAGCGAGGAGAAGGAGGGGAGCGGACAGTCAGGAGAGCAGCTCTCCTCCTCCTCTTCGTCCTCGGTGACCGTCACTTCCTCCTCTTCCTCTTCGGAGGTTAAGCCGGAATCGGAGGCGACGGCGACTGAAGCCGGGGGCTCGAGTACGGGGGCCGCGTCGGACACAGAGCCACAGGCGGATGAACTGGACGGCTCCGGGGGCGGCTCTGAGGCCGGAGCCAGGCTGGTGCAGGCCGAGGTTCACGCCTCCCTGGAAAACGGAGAGAAGGAGCCTCCCGGTTCCTCTCCGTCCTCGGAGGAGAGAGAGGCGGACTCTGAGAGGAGGGAGGAGGAGGAGGAGAACGACGACGACGGGTCGAGGAAGGAGGATTACTCGGAGGGAGATCTGGTGGATATCAGCGCGTACAGCGGGCTCGGGGAGGAGGACTCTGGGGGCAGCCAGCTAGACGATGAGGAGGACGAAGAAGACGAGGAGGCGTATCAGCCGGAGACCAGCTGCTCCGAGATCCCGGGCCTCCCCGAGGAGGAGGAGCCTCCGCCGCCCAACAGGAAGATTAAATTCAGCACTGGGCCGATTAAGGTCAGTGAGGTTTTGTTGGATGTAATTACTTTTTAAAACTCGGTCAGAGCCTTAACCCTTTGAGACCTGAGTGCATGGAAAGAAGGTAATGAACAACTTAATACAAATGCCCCAAAATCAGCAAGCAATTACAAAAAAAAACAAGAAACAAGAAGAAAATGACAAAAAATATGCAACAAAAAAAGTAAAAAGTAAATAAATAAATAAAAACATACAGAAGACATAGCATAATTTTTTTATTCTAAGAATTATAAATATAATTTTCAGGGAATTTTCTCTTAGTTTTTTGATAATGTCTGACAGTACCGTCCAGCTTATTTTCAGCAAATTTCCCTCTCACCTTTAACTTTTTTTTTCTTTTTAATTTGAGGACAATTCTTGCCAAGTTCCTCATTAAGTTTTTTCTCGTTTTCAGATGAAAAAAAATGAACTAAAGTAAAATGTAAAATGTGAAAAGAAGATGACCAAATTAGTCAAATTAGAAAATACAGTTCTAAAAAGAGATTATTATAATTTAACAAAAAGGAGTCCAG
>NW_024625933.1:0-1982 GCF_008729295.1 Plectropomus leopardus | reverse complement strand
CAAAGTAAATCTTATGGAACATTATTTTTCTTTACCAAATATTATAGTAGAACAGCTTTCTCAAGCATTTTGTGATTCATTTTCATCATTTAGATAGATAGATATTATTTTGAATGTCTTTGGCAAAATTCAAATCTATAATTTTAATCTAGATTAATCTAGATTAACTACAGGATTGCAGTGAGATTAATCTAGATTAAAAAAAGTAATCTATGCCCAGCACTAATATTTAAACATATTTTTACAAGCACTCACACACTGATGGAACAACCATCATGAGCACTTTGCCAGTTTACACGGTAACACAAGGGGTGGCGTTTTCAAAAGACTAAACTCTAGAACCCAAAAATTTGTTTTCAGGCCCCCAAAACATCATTGTCGTGTGAACACAAGGCCAAACTGCAACAAAAGTTTAATGTTTCATACAAGAACCGTTGCCATGTAAACGGCCCCTCAGCATTTATACTGATTTTTTCCAGCCAATTTTAGTTTTGTAGTCAGACTAATATCTTAGACATAAAATGTTGCACAAAACCCACCCTTTCGACCCAAACCATTCATGCCAGGCTTTTCAAATGTCCTGGGTAATCAGTCCTACTTATTCCCCCACTACGAGGCCCCTGGTCCCCCACAATGTTAATTAGGTGGTTACGGCCCTGATCTAAACTGTGTGTCACGTGGTTTTAATCATCAGGAGTATTTCATTTTCATCCCACAGCTTGTCCATGAAATGTTAAAGTGTTCATTGTGGATAAAACATTGTCACATCCTGTTCATCGATTTCCACATCAAACCCTTTAAACTGTGAGTTTAGAAGAATTCAATACTGACTTCACCTTTCCTGCCAGCTTGTTATTTGCAGGAGCTCTTTTTTTATATTGTGAATGCCTTTTTAATGATTTTCTCCCTCAGACGTGTTCCTCTAACACAGCCGCAGACTCTGTGTGAATGCTGTTAGGGAAGGACACTTTAGCAGGCAATGCTTAAATGTGAGCAAATTAACTGCTGGCCTACTGTAGCAGTAAATATACAGTAGCATTGGATCAGAACATTGAGTCCAAAGAAGCCACTGTGACTTGACTGCAGTCTCTCAGCCTGGAGACGCAGTGCAGGGACCTGTCCCACACACTGATGAGAATGTCCACACTGCCCCCTCCTGACGACTCTGTGTACTGCACCTCCTGCACACTGAGTGCAATAAAAGCTCATCATTAACCCTGCAGTGTCCTCAGGGTCACAAATGCTCCTTTAATAAGGTAAACAGCAATAAAACACCTTAAACACTTTATTTCATCGTTAAATTTGATTCTCTTTTTTTCTGTCCTTGGAAAAAAGAACCGTGCATCTTACAAAAGCTGCACGCAATCAGCTCACAGTGATAGTTTTGGGGTCTTTTTAACCTGCAGTTTATAAAATTGTTTACAGTTCAAATTAAGTCTCAATAAAAAAATTAATTACAATTCCAAAACATAGTATAAAACACATACACATGCAGCCGTGTCTCTATCTCACATTCAACTCAGTTTCACAGGCAAATAGAATTGTGGGAGAGCATTGGCGTGAAATTGTACAGTCAAAAAGGCAATTCATGTTCCCAAATAACAGCTGGGATCAGGCGTAAAAATCAGGCCTGACTTGACACGAACCCGTATTGTTTTTTGACTACCCGTACCCAATTAAAGACCAAATTAAAGGCCACTGTTTCACTGTTCACTTATTTGTACTTAAAGTGTGTCCACAAGAGCTGCAAGTTTGCCTTCAGACTGAGGTGTCTCCGTCTATATTTGTGTCTGTGTGTGCTGGAGATAAAAGAAGCCAATGATCAGCGTTATTTCCAGGTAAAGCTGATGCAGGTGATAGCTCTTGCATAACCTCGGCTAATGATTAGAGGGCGGCTCTACAAACAGGCCCAAATTCCCTACCCTCAGAATTTAACCATTTATGAACAGATACTTTGATCATTATTTCTCTTTTGATTTTCA
>NW_024625932.1:0-3332 GCF_008729295.1 Plectropomus leopardus | reverse complement strand
ACAGCGTCCATTCAGCTGCACACATCACTGACTCACACGACCACAGCCCATTGTCTTTTTCACAATTTATCTTAATAAATACGTTTGCTTGTATTACCTTCGTGTGCATCTCCCTTATTTGTTGCGGTCTGCGAGCCGGCTCAAAAAAAGAACAAACAGCTAAACCAATTGTTTTTTCAGCGAGACGTTACTGCGTCTTTCAGCGACTTTTGAGCCTCAAAACGTGAGTGTTTGTCAGCGACTTGTTGCTGTTTCCTGCAAAGACAGTCCCACCAAACACAGTTGTTTTTTAAGCCCAAACATGATCTCTGCAAACCATAATCAAGGTTCTTTTTCTGAACGTAACCAGAGCATTGTTGAAATGTGAAGTTTCAGTGCGGCAATGACATAATGAAATTTAACATATCTGTGTTTTGCAGACTCGTACTGTGCCAACATTTATTCAGCTGATTGGGTTGAGATTCACAGCGCAGCGCTTTGGGTTTATTCTCTCAACACTCGCCTTTTCAATAATAAAAGATCAGGGATTTGGGATGTTCAATTTTAGAAGCTGCGGTGATAATAGTCGACATTCTGATGCTCTGAAAAGAAATACTTTTATAATACAAAAAAAACGCCCTGAATGATGTGCTTTGTCCTTTCATCTGGTAATTTAGTGCTTCTTTGCTGCTTGAAATGCCTGATGAATGCGAAAAACACCCACCGCGGCTCACCGAGGAGATCCACAAAGCCTCGGTGAGGGAAATGAAATAAGCCTTCAGAAAGGAGCACACAGGGGCGGAGGCACGTCACCGCTATTCACACAATTCATTTGACTTATTCGGAATAATCCCACATGGGCTGGCTCTAATTGCAGGGCGCCCGTTCCAACATTTAAATACAATATTAGAAAGACAGAGTGATAATCATCTGGTTAGAATAGCACGGCTGCTGCTGCTGATTATAGCTTGGGCTCTACATGTGGCAGCGCTCGGTTCACCGACAAGAAAAGCAGCAGAGAAAGAAGCGTGCAGGTCACAGTTGTTCCATTCACGGTGATTTCCCTGAATGTCTGCGCACTGCACCAAGAAAGGACCGCCGGGCTGCAGGTGTATTGTGAGGAACTAAGGTCATTATGTTCCTCTGACACGTGCGACTCTCAACACAAAACCTTAAACAAGTCTGCAGTTAACCGAGCTCTGATAAAAGAGTCGGCCGTCAAATGATGGAATTATTACTCTGCAAAAACTGGCTCTATTTATATCTGCACATAATCCATCTTAACCCTTTAAGACCTGGTCTAATTGGCTTGATGTCCTTCATAGACATGGACAAAAGGCAATGAGCAATTTAAGAAGAAATGACACAGAAATAAGCAAGAAATTAGTAAAGAAAAAAAAAAAAGAAAAAAAAACACAGCAAAGTAAAAAAAAAAAAAAAAAAAAAAGACAAAAAATCACCAAAACAACAGCAACAAGAAAAAAGGACACTACTTGAAAAAAGTGCCCTGAAATTAAAATTATTCTGTAAAATAAGTTGCTCATTGCATTTTCCCCCCCATATTTCTGAAAAAAAAATAAAGTAAAAAGTTCAGAAGTCAAAGATTTAAAAATGTGTGAAAGGTGCATGAATGCAGGTTAAGAAAAGTGATGACATTTCAGGTTTCAGCATCTTGAGTTCATTTGAAGACACTAAATGTTGCACTCCTGGTTGGCAGAAAATCAGAGCGCAGCATCTTTTACAGCAAATCAAATGCCTCGTAAAGCAGCTTGTTTGCGTTTCCAAATTCAACAGATAGCGCTGCTTTGTCACTTATTTCGGTGTCAGACATTGATGCACAAAGGCGCCTTTTGCAGAGGTAAGACAAGTGGCAGAAGTGGCGTTGGATTGGTCCAACAAACCCCAGACTTTCACCTGCTGTTTGCTTCATGTATGGATGTTGTGCCAAACCATGACGTTTGTTTGTAAACCTAACGGCGTGCTTTGTTGGCAGCCTAACCAGTCTCACTCCTCGCCTCAACCTCACCAATCAAACCAACAGAGCAATGAGTACGAGCCAATCAGAGGCAGAGTAGGCCAACACGTTCTCGCTCCAAATTTGTCCCACTGCGCCGCTGTGTCAGGACCGTCCACATCAACCTGACGTTTTAGGTTTCCTTCTGCGGCAGCTGTTCACGCTCCAGGATTTCGTTACCGTGATGTCAACAAATGCACATGGCGGGATGGCACAGCACGTCGTAATGTTTACACAACAACACATGGCGACCAACGCGGACCTTCCCGATGCTCGCCCCAAACTTTAGAACAAACTGCCCGTTTTACACAAACTCCCTGCAGTTGCGTTCATCATTTGGGTTACATTCACAGTTTATCTGTTGTTAGGTTTTTTAATGTTATGCACTGAATATAATAGAAGATGTCCATAAAAATAGTCAGAAGTTGTCAGTGTACTCAATGACAGAAAAGGTCTCTTTGAGGAAAAAGGTTGCAGTGAAGCATCTCGAGACCTCTTCTCGCTCTTGTAGATACACAGACAGTAAAATGTCTCCGAAATAATAAAAATAATCCACTCAGGGGTTAAACTGTTGGCAGGGAAACGGGAGGACGAGTTCACCTCCAGCTGACGCTCCTCCTGCAGGTCGGCCTTAATGCGTTGTGGTTTGTGATGGCGTTTTGAGGCGCGGCGAGATTGAAGAAAATGACAGCCGTGAGTCATCGTGACACTCACGGTGCAGCGCTCGTGACGGCTCAGATACCAGTTTAAACCCGCAGACTGAATGGGAAATCTGGGAGAGGAAATTGAACAAGTGGTTTGTGCCAACCTTGAGGAAGTCACTTAACCTTCAGTCAGTCACGGCGCATTTGGACGGAGGCCAAAGACCTGCTACAGTACAGCCGGAGACAATTTCACTGAGTGGCACGAGACTGCAGGAAATACCCCGAGACCGAAATATGACCTTTACTTCAAAGACAGGAGATGCATTAAACACTAAATCTCTAAATTAAGGGATGAATCAATAACAACAAAAAATAGATAAATACTGTGAATGTTGACAGGAGTGTCGCGGAAATGAGCGCAGATTTCTGCCAGAAAGAGCAATTATAACTCTGTGTAAGCAAATTAATTCAACGTCACCGGCTCAGCTGACTGTAAAAAAAACCCATCAAAATATCTGCTGATCAATGCGACGCAGCAAAGAGCTCCACAAGAAAAGATCCTAAACACATAAACACAACTATGCAACTGGAAATGTTTTCTAGCTGTTTGGCCCTCAGATCTTAATAATAAACACAAATATATATAAATGAGTGACAAAAAAAGCTACAGAAATGTTTCAGAGAATATAATAATG
>NW_024625931.1:0-2375 GCF_008729295.1 Plectropomus leopardus | reverse complement strand
CACACACACACACACACACACACACACACACACACACACACACACACGCACGCACACACCCACACACCCACACACACACACACACACACACCAGTCTCTGCTGCAGTTTGCTTAATTTGGGTGTTGTTGAGTGACAGCGGGACACGGAGCCTGAAGGCAAAAACAAACATTCACAAGTTTTCATATTTTAAGCTCAATAAAAATGTGAACATTGATTATGAATATGGTGTTAATTTAGTAGAGTTATTATTGTTGTTGTCGTCGTTGTTGTAATTGTTATCATAATTGTGGCGATGGTGTGTGATGGTTCAGTGTGCCACGTAGCGTTGGACAGCTGGTGCATGATGGGAGAGAGGAAGAGTGGAAAAGTGCAGATAAATCTTCTCTGTGGATTATTTAATATTCTGGAAACACTCAGACATATGCTTTAACTTAACACCAGAAACCAACTAAATTACCCCTCCTCCTGCTCCTCCTCCTCCTCCTCCTCCTCCTGCAGGACTCTCTCTGTCTGTTTCCTCGAGGCAGAAAATAATCCACAGCTCCTAATCTGCTGCTGGTCTGCAGGTGAAGTTTGACCAAAAAACATTTCATCTGGGAGGAGGAGCAGGAGGAGGAGGAGCAGGATCAGGAGGAGGATCAGGAGCAGGAGGAGGAGGAGCAGAAGGAGGAGCAGGATCAGGAGGAGGATCAGGAGCAGGAGGAGCAGGAGGAGGAGGAGGTGTTGGTGACGCCCGGCTCGTGTCAGTGTCACACAGAGACAGCAGATGTCTCCTCGTCTTCGTCCATCTGCTGACACTTTCAGTGGACGGGGCTCATTAACCCTTTAGATCCTCAGCAGTTTCTCTGCGTTCGGACGCCGTTTACGAACATTTCAGCCTCTGGAGGCAAACAGAGAATCATCATTTGAGTCGGAAACGGCAGTTTTTGTTTTTTACTTTTCTTTTTTGTTCCAAATCACCAGTTCATGTTCATGTGGGTTTATTTCTAATTTCTTGCCATTTTTGGACGTTTCTAACGAAGTGAGTCGCTGCTCATTACTGTAACTCACTGCATATACTCTGTATACTTATACACAGCTGGAGAGTATAAATATACTGTACTGGAGAGTATAATATAGTATATTTATACTCTCCAGCAGCTGTGTATAAATATACTCTGTATATTTCATCATCTTTCACCTCCTTCGGTCTTTAATTCTAATTTAATATTTGAGGATTTTTTAAACCGATTTCTTTCTTTTTTCTCTTTTCCTCCGATCTGTTCTTAGCCTCATTTGTGCTAATCCCCTCACACACACACACACACACACACACACACAGAAGTGTGTCATGTTATCACTCAGTGTGTGTGTGTGTGTGTGTGTGCCCGTGCGATCAACAGCTCAATGAGGCCATTTATTGATTGATTGATTTTAACTTTATTTAAATGTCAGATGTCACAGATTTACACTTAACTTTATTGATATTTATTAAATGTGTTTAAACTCAACGTGGAGCTGACTGTTTCCACTGACTGATGTCATGTGACTCCTCCTCTGGCGATAACATCCCAGTAACCATGGCGACGGATGTTCAAAACATCAGCAGCTTTATTTCTATTGCAGCTGCCACACTAGCCGTCATTATTTCAATCCAAGGCCACGTAGGCATGTTATGGAGCCGTGATGGAAAGGCGAGCCCCTTATACGTGGGAGCGGACACGTAGCATCACGTGAGCTCACAGCATCACGTGACCTAGAAAAGCCTAAAAACTGTTTCCACTGCAGTTTTGACAAATATGTCTTTTTACAATCACAATTGGGGTGGGTTTTGAGGTTTTGGAGGTTTTGGTGGTTTTGGAGGTTTTGGTGGGTTTGGAGGTTTTGGAGGTTTTGGTGGTTTTGGAGGTTTTGGTGGGTTTGGAGGTTTTGGAGGTTTTTGTGGTTTTGGAGGTTTTGGAAGTTTTTGTGGTTTTGGTGGTTTTGGAGCTTTTAGTGGGTTTGGTGGTTTTGGAGGTTTTTGTGGTTTTGGTGGTTTTGGTGGTTTTGGAGGTTTCGGTCTCTGAGCTCCTCACAGGACGACCATCAGCCGTCTCCATCTTTAACCCTTCATGCTCAACAAGTGAAAGATGTTCTGCTGCTGGTGAAGGTGGCGTCCGCTGTGTGAGCGGCGGCGGGAGGATTAGGGTCAGAAAGAGAGAAGAGGAGGAGGAGGAGGAGGAGGAGGAGGAGGAAGTGAGGGGTCAGGGAGGTTTCAGGGTCAGGGTCAGAGGTTGCAGGTTTCAGCTCGGGAAAGTGTGACTCTGTGACGCCGTGAGGCCGCCGGGAAAGTTCAGTTCCACACATTTAACAGTCGGCTGATTGGCCGGTTGAAAACAGTCTGTGATGACGTCAC
>NW_024625930.1:0-5723 GCF_008729295.1 Plectropomus leopardus | reverse complement strand
TTTCCTGAAACGTTTTATTTTGTAAATGTTATTTCGGTTTCTGAAATATTCGTTTGTTTTGGGAAATGTTAAAGAGTTTTCGGAAATGTAGTGTTTGGTTTATTTTGTAAATGTAGTTTTGTTCTTTTGTGAAATGTTATTTTGTTTCCTATTTTGTTTTGTTTTGTAAATATTATTTTGGTTGTCTTTTGTGAAATATGCTTTTATTTTGGCGAAATGTAAAGATTTCTGAAATGATAAATTGGTTTTTGAAATGTCGTAGTGTTTGGCTCCTCAGGGCCACCGTATAAGAGTCCTGTAAGACTGAGGCTGAGCTATATCGAGGTGCGTTCACATGTTTCATTTCCTGTAGATATTTACAACAATTCACCAAAGGACCAAGCTGACAGCCTTATTGCACGATCCAAATCTGAGTTTTTGACTCAGAAGTTGTTATTTCTCATAGCGAAGGGGATTTGTAAAGATTTGAAGGAAGGATTTGAAATCAGCAGCGTGATGGCAGGTTTACAGCTGCAGTCCTCATGCTGTGAGTCACACTGTGACCCTGACCGTAAAAATGTGATTACTGTGAGTAATGTCCAAAACCGAAACCCTGTCCCGAATATTTTTACTGTACAACATCGCCAACGACGCTCCTCCTGCACAGCCGCTCACCTCCTGCACAACATCTGGTGGAAAAAATCTGAAACCTCACAAATGGAGGGAATGCCCAGCTGTCCGCATACTTTTGGCCGTGTATGGCATTATATTATCATATTATGCATGTTGAAATGTGCAGTCATGCTCCTCTGAACTGCAAACAAGAGCCTCAAACTCCCCCGGGGATCATAAATCCCGTCGTCTGTCATCCCGATGTGCGCCCTCTCCTCCATCACGATCTATCTGCTCGTTAATATTCATGAGCTGTGGGCGGGCCGCGGCGCCGCTGCAGCTGGCCACCGACCGACTCCGTATGAAATGTCAGTGAAGAGATGCGGCGATAATTCAGACCTGCTGTTTCATATTCATGAGAGGAAACGTCTCCGCGTGCCAAGAGGTCGCAGTGATGAGGTCAGAGGTCAGCTCGTCACTTCCTGGAAACAACGTTGCCAGTTCAATAATGTGGTAACGGAGATTAACTTATTACTCTCTGTTACAGAGCGAGGTGCGGTCTGGACTTACAGTATATCATGTTTGTCACAGACAACAAGATCAATACGTTTGCCAATACTTCTTCTGTCTCTCTGATCGATGTGTCCGCTGATATTTCCTGACTGTTATCAATAAACAGTCTGCAGGTATTTACTCTCAAACAGCAGCCACTTTCTCTCTCACACAAAATAACCTACATTACAGATAAAGACACTACTGCCATAAAATAAACTTAAATAAACTAGTGTTATAATAAAGTGGAATAAAATAGTAAAACATGGAATTAAATGAAGCACTGTTATAATTAAGTGAAATAAAGCTGAGCCCATGGTGCTTTTATTTTGAAGGACCTGACTCATCTTGGGCCAGAATCGTTGATACTTTTGTCGCAAAGTTGACATTTACAGTCAACAGACGGATGTTAGCAGACTGTTAAAGTGTAACGGTGGTGTGACGATTTCCCACTGCCAGCTGAAAACAAACCAACAGCTCTCCAGTTCTGCAAAGATTTCAGATTTCTGATGCTCTGTGGTCACAAAATGTGACTTAACAGTCTGGAGCTCTGCAAAAGCCCTGCTCTGTGTGTGTGTCTGTGAGAGGTTGTTATGGCGTGTTATGGAGCCATGATGGAAAGGCGAGCCCCTCATACGTGGGAGCGGCCACATATGAGGGATTTCTGGGAGCTGATTGTCCACGATTTCACAGAGGAATTGTGGATTCAAAAGTAAAATAAATAGCATCATGTGACCTAGAAAAGATGGAATAAAGGGTTTCCATTGCACTGTTACGAAATATGACTTTTTACTATCACCTGAAATACCACCTCAAGCAAGTGCAAAAACTTTTTTTGCAATGAATAGGAATTTCGTTCAAAATTGACCTGTTTTTATTCGGCGTATTTAGATGAACAATTTCAATTTGTGCAATTTGGAGGTTAATGGAAACCTGCCAAGTAAACAAAATATTGTAGTGTTGCCCAAGGCTCAATTTTTGGCCTCTTTTTTTTTCAGACTCCCACTCACTAAAAATGTGGAAAATGACATATCTCACTTAATTTTTTCAGACGGCTCAAAGATTTACAACTGACTATCATATAACCAGCGATTTTATCTACCACAATAGATAAAGTACCAGTTTTTCTCAAAAATGAAGCGTTTCCATAAGGTATGTTTTACATTTGCAATTTCAATTTGAGAGTTAACGGAAACCCGCCTAGTAAACAAAAATTTTATGGTGTTCCCCCAGGCTCCATTTCTGGGCCTTCTTTTTTTTACAGGCTCCCTCTCGCTAAAATTGTGGATAAAGACATCATATCTCACTTATTATTTTTTTAAATGGCACAAAGATTAACGTAACGACTGACTATCATATAATCAGTGAAGTATCACACAACCTTTTGTGATAAATGGGAGTTTTTTTTCCTGAAACTGACACATTTCCATTAGGCGTGTTTCACATTCACAATTTCAATTTGGGCAGTTTGAAGGTTAATGGAAACTCACCTGGAGAACCAGAGTTCCTCCCAAAACTGCGGAGCTCCTCAGCTCGCTGATTTCAGCACAGAAAGTTTCGTGCAGCGTTCACGGCGATATCAAATCACAGACCGACTCTCTCTCTGAAACCAGACGCTGATTCAGGATGTACAAGATGTTCGGAGAATAAATCAAACCAAACTGAACCACAACCGACCTGAGATCAGCCCGAGGACTGTTTCTCCCGCTCACCGTGAAGACCGGACAAACAGAGGAACAGCACTCACAATCAAAGACGTCAGGAAAATCCTGAAACTCTGCAGAGCGACAGCATCACTTCTGTGTTTCTGTTCCTCTGTGGCTCCTCGTTCCTCTTTCGCTTCCTCACAGAGGACGTTTCACACTCTCAGACATCTCTTTCTGCATTTTTCTTTTTCTCTACGTTTCTCTTTGTGTTCTCCTTCTCTCTCTCTCCTACCTGCTTTCCATGACCCCCGCTGCCTTGCTCGTAGGCTCTGCCCAAAACCGACAACCTCCCCTCAGTTCAGGTCCTGTTGGCCGTTGCCGCGGCGGCAGACATGGTAATAATCCCCGTGGCAACAGCTCTCTCCCCTCGATGACCGCACGCTCTCCCTGTTGTAACAACAGCTCAGCTGCTCCTCCTCTTTCTCTCTCTCTCTGTCGCTCGCTCTCCGTCTCTTTATCTCTTTCTGTAAATCTTTCTATACGTCCTCCTCTGCTCCTCCTCCGCTCCTCCTCCGCTCCTCCTCTGCTCCTCCTCTGCTCCTCTCTCTCTCTCGCCTCCTCTCTGTCTCCAGCTCTCTCTCTCTCTCTCTCTCCTCCCTCCTCGCTCTGGCTCTGACTCTCTATTGTCTCTTTATCTCTTCATCACTTTCTCATCTCCTTACTTCTTTATGTGTGTTATTCACATTCAGGGTTTATACACGTTTTTACCGATACATTTCCAGGACTTTTCCAGGAGTCTGAGGCAAATTTTAACCCTTTAACAGCTTTTTCTCGTGCTGCATTTAAATGCCTGTCACGAGTATTTTAAGCAGAAAATGGTTTGATTTCCCTCCAAAACGTGGAAAAAATCTAAAGAGCAACTTAGCAAGAAATATCCCGCAAACGGTACAAAAAAAGTGACAAGGAAATGAAAGAAATGAGAGAACAATGTCCAGAAAAATTAATTTATGATTCTCTCAATTGTGTTACAGAATTAAAATAACTTTGTTGAGGTTGTTTTCTTCGTTTAAGTTTTGTTTCGGTTTTAGGGGAGGGACATGCGGCTTTAAAGGCTGTGTTTTGTATCTATTTTACTGCAGATTTTTAAGGAAAACTTGGTATTTCTTTTCTTTATAATTTTTGGCAATGTTTACAGATGTTTGGATTTTTTTCATTGGTGATTTTCAAAGAAAAAATTACGGCTTTTTTCTCTTTTTTTGGATGGGTTAATTATTTATGAATTAAATAATTATTAAAGAAAACATTTTTGATGATTTTCTTTTTCTTTTTGTTAATTATTAAAGAAAATAAAATAAAAAAAAAGGGTTTGTTTTCCACACCTGCAGGCATGTTTCCCCAAAATGACACCATTTTTCACAGCCGAACCTGTCACAGATATGATCGTTCAATTAGATTTTCACATTTCTGAGGGTTCTTGAACACACGTGTTATTACACAGCTTTGTGAAACAGATCTCCATGACTTTTCCAAAACTGTTGTATGATTTTCCAGGATTTTTATGACCGTATGAACGTGTCCTCCTGTCCTGTCCTCTGCTGTAGTGCCATCAGGACTAAATTCCAGACTCCAGATTCTCTGCAGAGTATGAAACTCTGATAAAATCCTCAGGATGTTTTCGTGTCTGTTCTGAGCGCTGAAGCCTGCAGGAGCCTCGGGGACAGTCAGCCAAGTTTAACGTTGAAATAATGAGGATAAGACTTATTACTGTGACACTGACTGATGAGTTTGACTTTTAATTCCGTCTCCAATCAATGAATTGATTTGGACTCAGCAGAAGTGACTCTATTCTAACACCATGTGGACGACGCGGAGCCGCTGACCCGCGCAGCGCCACTTTAACCCTTTGAAACCTCAGCAAAATGGCTTAATGTCTTTCAAAAACAAGGGAAGAGGTCGACAAGCATTTTTACAAGAAATTAGTAAAAAGTTAGAAGAAAAATACCCTGGAAAAATAATTTAAACAACAAAACAAAACAAACAACAACAGAATGATTCATTAAAAAAAAAACAGGACAATGGCCTAAAGAAAAGTCCTAAAAAAGAGAACAAATCTGTAACAGATTTTTAAATATGTAATTAAGAGAATATTTAATCGTCACCTTTTTTGCACTTCCTGGAACATTTCTCGTCAAGTTGCTCATTTTGTTTTTTTCCGTGTTTTTGACAGAAATCAAACTACATTTCTCCGGTTTCAGAGGTTTAAATGCTCGTAAAATGCAACTGAGCGCAGCACAAGCAAACCGATGTGGATCCAGGTGTTAAAGGGTCAATCGGTGTTTTCTTTAAACAGTCACACAGTGTCCGGGTCTGAATCATTTATCTGCAGCAGCAGAGCGATGGCTCTCGTCACGTCGACGCTCGGCGGCTGCTTTATTGATGAGCTGGATGTCAGCGGCTCCACAGGAGCATCAAATGTAAAAACACATCTCGGCTCTGCTCTCAGCCGGCTGATGTTTCCCGACCCGGACGTCTCCGGAGAATCTGATGACTGCGCCTCTGCCGCCATCAGTCTTTAGGAAACGGCTTCAACAGCCTCGAATAAACTCTCAATGTTCAGTCAGGATGAAAAGAAAACTTTCAGAGGTGGAAGAGTTTAACTGGAAAGCAACAGCTTTAATTGTTTTAGTGTTAAAACGAGAGCTGTAACGGTGAACAGACGACACGACTCAAAAAAAACCCCAAAAACAAAAATCAACCGAAATGCATGAGCAAATTGGTTCGATTTCTTAAAAAAACACGGGGAGAAGGGGTCAAGCAACTTAAAGAGAAATTATTAGCAAAAAAATTGCAAACAAATAAAAATAAAATAATTCCATAAAATAAGATTATTGGATGATATCGAAAAATTTTAAAAAAGAGTCATACATATTTATA
>NW_024625929.1:0-2417 GCF_008729295.1 Plectropomus leopardus | reverse complement strand
GGTGGGATGTGTCAGATCAACGTAGTTAATTTGATAAAACCGTACAGAAATAAAGTCAACAACTATAAACATTTTTTTAGGGATTGCATAGATGTGAGGAAACATCTGTGACTTGAGCCCCAAAAGCCACCCCCTGCTACGCCCCTGGTATAAATGTTTCCACAGATTTGGTGTTTTACAGGCAGCTTAGACTGATCCATTTCAGATACAGTTGAGAGTTAAGCCTGATTTGTCTCATTGAGATCTTTGCGCCTGAGTTTTCACACTCCTCCACATCTTGAAACATTCAGAAACACAATATACTGTAAATGGATTTCAGGATGTAATTCAGGCAGCCTTGCACACATATGGCTTATATGAAGAGTAATCAAAAGGCTGTTAGCACTTCCTGATTAGAAAAAAATCTTCTGACACAGCTTTTTTTTTGCAGTGTGCGGCGCAACCAGCAACATGAATTGGATTGTGGTTGAGTCCGTGATACTTAATCATTTTCTTATCAGTGGCTGCTGTCAGAGCCCCGCTAAGGAATGACCCCAAAAGAAAGAGGAGAAATGAAGGACGGAGGGCACCTCATGCTAGCCTGTTGTCTCTTTTGAGCTCAGTGACACACCTGCTTATTGACACCGGTGCTTTATTCCACCTGAAATCCCCTCCTGATACCCACTCTGTGAAGGTTAATGGGGGATAAAGCATTTTGTCATAAAGCACACAGCAGCACCTTTTCTCTCGCTCTGGAATTAGAGCCAACAGGCAGGACAGAAGAAAAATTTATATTGCAGCCAGCGGTCACTAGTGAACAACTTGTCATCATGGCCTATTTCGGAACGATATACCCGCTAGTGCCAAACTGTGGATGCTTCAAGTACAAGGGCACAGCTTAAGATGTGTAGTGTGGGTTTATCATTAGTTGCAGGCAGGATACCTCTGCTCGGTGAGCATTAATAAATCAGCGTAATCAATCAACGTATTGTAGAAGAAATGAAAAACATAGAAACTGTCTTATTAAATGCCAAAATCCACTTGAGAAAATCTCACTCTCAGGTGTGATAAAATGAAGTGATGAAGGTCAGATTGGGTTGTTTTTCAGCACAGAAGTCTATTTGACATGCAGGTAGAAAACATTTTCCCCACTAAAGGTCTCTAGGGCCTTGAGGAAGTGAATGTACCCAAAACATAGTGCGTCATTGTCCATCCATGAAATGCCCTTAGCTAAAAGCCTCAGTGCTTTTTTTTCCCACTGTGAAAACACTGTGAAGTTTTAATACTATCTCGAAAAAAAAGTATTGAGTTACCGCAGACCAAAGCAATCAGGTACAGTATTGATACACCAAGGCCTCTTGTCAGTTTGAATTGATGTTTGAATATTGCACAAAGCATTTACGATTTAAACCACAAATGACAACAATACAATAATTGTTGTAACACTGATTTGGACAAAGATGCTCTAAGAGTATGCTGCATTTAAAAGATATTTTCTAAGAGTTTCTTAACTTCAGCTGGGCGAGCAAATCACATGATTCACTCACAATGCATTTTGGTTTACTAGAGCTGAGCATGATGGCTGGAGCCCTTTCTGACTTCAATATGGAGTGAAATAATTCAATTATATGATAAGGTGAATTAGGTAAATAATTATGTCGTTGTTGCCCACACACACTCTTACAGTGAACTTCACGAACCACAAGCAGTGTGCAGCATTCGTACATGTTTATGCGTATTTATAGAGCAACACTGCCCCCAGCTGAAATGTGGTAAGTGCTACTGGTGCAACATGGAGTGCATGCTGCAGAAACAAGAACACAAAAACAAGCTGTGCATAACAGACCAAAAGACAAAACTTTAAAATTCAGATTTATGCAGCAACATGGTCCAAAAAATGTCAGTTTTAAATAATTCAAAGGTAAAGCGCAGATGACTGGACTCTTTCAGTTTTGAAACTGAAAACATGCCAAAACACTGAAGTGGTGTCTGAGTTTCAGCTGATAACTTACAACCAACGATACAGAAATGCAATAAATGGACTAGAAAGACACAGAAATCATGTTCACTGATTGTGAAGAAGTATAATTTTTCCAATCACCTTCAATGCTGCATGTTTTGGAGTCACAATAAATGGCTGCAATTTAGTTTTTTTGTGTCTGACAGCACAAGCATTTCATTGCTTCAGTGCAAACTACAGCCGACTACACCACAATGATGATGAAGTTATGTCTCTTGAATCATGTTTGTCATCACAAAACACTGCGTAACCTTTACAACATAACATAGTCATCAGAATCCAATACAAGCATACTCGTATTCACAGACATGATAAAAGAGATTTTTTCTTGCTGAACCTGTATAACTGACACATGATTTATTATCACTATCTTGTCATCTGTGGTCTAAGTTCTACAAGAAAAAAATCTTATGGTCCT
>NW_024625928.1:0-3845 GCF_008729295.1 Plectropomus leopardus | reverse complement strand
GGACCATCGGTTGATGTCATCATAGGGGTCTTGTGAGCTACGCTTTGTCTGGTCCCTCCCCTAGGACCTGTTTGCCATGGGTGACCCTACCAGGGGCATGAAGCCCCCGACAACTGAGCTCCTAGGATCACTGGGACACGCAAACCCCTCCACCACGATAAGGTGGTAGCTCAGAGGCTCAGAGGTAACAACGGCATTCACTGAAAACATATGATCTTCACAAGGAGGCATCATGAATGTCTTAAAGCAGCTTTTGTTACCAAGTTTGAGCTGAATGTGGTCAACCTGTAAGGGGATGCACAGAAAAAAAATCATGTAACTTCCTGTTTCCAGTAGGTGGGGATATGCTGATAAGTCAAATAAACAATGCAGATATGTCAAGCGTGAGAACTTAGGGGCAGATTGGACAATGTCTGGCTGAGTTACAACAACTTCCTGTTTCATGGCAAAACATCGACATTGAAAACCTAGCCACACCCACATGGTGTGACGAAATGTCAGAAATTGAATAACTTTTGATTTCTCATTATCTTTCATTTGAGTGTAAGTCAGAACAAGCAGGCAGAGAGTTTCAATCCTTCAGTTAGGTATTTCATATCGGGTAATACTTCCTGTGGCAACTAGGTGGCACTGGAGGAACAGTCATTCATTGCCCCCCCCTGCTGAGATGACAAAAGGCCGGACAAAAGTCATTATACATCCTTGTGTTGAGACTAACATCTGACAGAATCGCTTGGACCTAGGTTGCAAGTTAAAGTTTAACTTAATTTTCTAATCTTTCTCTTTGTAGGTAAGAGTTTGTCTATGTGCTTTGATGAAGAAGTAGGACCAACTCCCATTCTTTTATCATTTAATTTGAGTGATTTAGGTAAAAGCATGTTTTATTCCCTTTTTGTGATGGAGCCCTATTGCCATCTAAGTGACCTTAATTATCATTAATATCGTAACCAACTTTATAGTTACATCTTATTTTGCATTCATTGTATAATGTTAAAAAAGTAGTCCTTTATCTTAGTAATCACCAAGTTTGTTAGAATCCATGGTACAATGTTATGTTATGTGTGGTCATTTAACAGAATTGAGCAAAGGATCTTCAGAATCATGTGTTACATTATAAATTGCCTTTAGGTCTCCTAACATGTATTTGAAGTTACTGTGATGAGACTATAGTGGTGATGAGATACATGAATGTATACACCATGGGTTAGATTGCGTAATTCGTCATAAAGTACAGAGAAATAAATGTCTCCTAAATTACATTAGGTCTTTTAAAAACTAATGCCAGATGTGCGATCGCTCGGCGCAAAAGTTCGCTAACTCCGCCTTCCATCCACACCCCAAATTGAAAGATAAAAACTGAGTGAGCTCAGACCCTCTTCTCTCTTCTCAAGTCTTCTGCTCTTCACTTTTTGCTTCTCTTTGCCTCTTCAAGCCTCTTCAGGCTTCTCTTCAGTGCTTCCTTTTGCTCCCTTTTACTGCGGCGCGTCTCGTGCATCCGTGCTCGCAACTTTTTCTTTCCTTCAATTTTATAAGTGGAGCCGCAACAGCTCACCAGAACTTTACTTTTTGAAGCCATTTTCTTTTTAAATCTCTTTGACGCTTTTCTTTATACCAGGTTTTGGTCAGTAAAGACACTTTTGCAATTCATTTTAAGTAAACTCAAATTAATAATTTAAAGTGACTCCGTCAGACCAATGGGACTACTTTTGATTATTTCTACGAGTTTTAATTGAGGACACTCAGCGATTCGCCATCAACTCTGCCACGGATCTAGAAGCAACACCTGCTGCACAAACTATCAGCATCAGTTGCCTGCCCTTAAGGACTTTGTTTAAAGACTTTTATTCGTCGCCGATGCGAACACCGAGGCCAGTTAAAGACCGCCGTACACCGGCTCCACTTGCACGGCCGCTGCTGCCTTTCAGCGGGTCACCTCGTCTGGAAGACGCGCAGCAGCTCTCCCCTGGAGTGAAGCGATGATCTGTACCTCCCCGGAGTCTAGTCTAATCAAGTCGGCAAAAGTAGGCAGAATAACATTTTCTAGTGATCAGAGTTGATGTTGTATAGCAAAGCTTTAAAGCCAGATTTCTAAATTCTAATTCACCGTTCAGTGCGCATCCACGCTTTAGACGGTCACGTATTTCCCCCACTATCATCCATAATTAATCATTTGCACCACCTGAACAAACATCACTTAGGTTCCCTTTCATTTGTTCACTGTCCTTTATATGTCATACTACTCCCTCTACTTATTCATCATTTTATTAGCCTAAATAAATTATTTTCAT
Source organism: Plectropomus leopardus (assembly GCF_008729295.1). NCBI lineage: Eukaryota > Metazoa > Chordata > Actinopteri > Perciformes > Serranidae > Plectropomus > Plectropomus leopardus. The sequence continues at coordinate 1,557 of NW_024625928.1, read as the reverse complement.
TTATTGCCAAGTCATTGTCTGTGGATATTATTTCATGAGAGAAACAAGATCAATGTATACAGGATAAACGGTACAGATTGTGAGATTGATTAAAGTGATGACATGTTTTGAAACTGTCATAGTTTAAAATTTAATTCTCTCCTAAATACTTTAACGAGTGCAAAATCCAAATTCAAACGTAGTTATTAATAACCGCTACAATTGACATGTTGATGTGTTCAGGGCTGCACCTTGATCACACCTGTAAAATTTGGGAGCAATCAGTTGATGCAAAGTGAAGTTACAACAACTTCCTGTTTGGTGGAGAAGACCATGTTGCCATTGCAACAATGTTCATGAAAAACCTTTGACATCATCAAGTTCTCAAAGCTTTTCTTAACAATTTTGAGCTTAATATGGTCAACCTGTAAGGAGGTGCACCTCAAATTCTAAAACATATAACTCCCTGTAGGTGGCGCTATGATGATAACTCAATTTAGCCATTCAGATGAGTTCACGCTGGGACTCTTATCAAGCATGAGAAGGTTTGGACAGATTGGACGATGTCTTGGTGACATATAACAACTTCCTGTATCATGGCAAAACGTTGGAAACCAAGTCACGCCCACATGGTGTGATGAAAACTTTTTTAAATCAGTTGTTATGTAACAGGTCTTAAGGTCTTAGATACCACATTTAAAGTCAATTGTGTGAAATCTATTCAAAACGGCCAACTTCCTGTTGGGTTTACAGTGTGGCTCCAAAAGACTTTTTCCTCTGTCTTAGGGTGTTGCATATGCCTGCCAATTTTTGTAGTTGCAGGTGAAACGACCTTTGGGGCTTTTCCGTAGAAAGCATCTAGGGGGCGCTCATGAGCCATTTTCAGAAGTCCAAGCCCGAGAGCTATAAAATATCGACAAGTTCATCATTTTTAACAAGGCTGCAAAGTTTCATGAGTTTTTGCGCATATTAAACATATTCACACAAAACTGCCTTTTTTATGTTATAAACGAAGACGTACCTCTGTATATGGATCTCTTTTCCTCCTCTATTTTTAATTTTCTAAATTGTGCACCTGAAGGTTTAGACCTTTTTTTTAAGAAAAAAAAAGTATAGTTGGATAACTTATAACTTACTCTTCATAAACTGCAGACCATTTTATTCACCGCGGGAGTTTTCCTCGTTTGCTCTGGTCGGAGTGTACATCTCACCTCAGGCCTGTGTAACTAACGTGTTACAACAACTGACGTGGAGAAACAACATCCAGACTCCTTCATCATCATTCAGGGGGATTTTAATAGCGCGAACCTCACCCACGAACTCCCAAAATACAGACAGCACATCAAGTGTCCCACCAGGGACACAAACATTCTGGACCACTGTTACACAATTATAAAGGACGCTTATCACGCTGTCCCCCGTGCAGCTTTAGGTCTCTCTGATCACTGTCTGCTTCATCTCATCCCCACATACAGGCAGAAATTAAAAACTTCCAAGCCTGTGGTGAGGACAGTGAAGAAATGGACAACAGAGTCAAAGCAGGCCTGTAACTCCAGCTTTGACTCTGTTGTCCATTTC
>NW_024625927.1:0-3790 GCF_008729295.1 Plectropomus leopardus | reverse complement strand
CATTAAAACCCATAAAATACCACGCCGAGACATGCCAGAGCATAGGATGTTGCAAAAACGGCCAAAAACCAATAATTCAACATGTTGAAAAAATGACTGAAAAAGTAAGGCAAAAATCTCAAAATATGACATTTCCAAAGAAATGCTGAAAACCACATTAAACAGCATAAAATACCATTCCGAAACACGCCATAGCATAGGATGTTGCAAAAACGGCCAAAAACCCAATAATATTGCATGTTGAAAAAATGACAGAAAAAGCAAGGCTATAGTATGGCAAAAATCTCAAAATATGATATTTCCAAAAAAAAATGCAGAAAACCATGTTAAACAGTATAAAATACCATGCCGAGACATGCCATAGCATAGGATGTTGCAAAAACGGCCAAAAACCAATAATTCAACATATTAAAAAAAAAATGACTGAAAAAGCAAGGCTATAGTAAGGCAAAAATCTCAAAATATGACATTTCCAAAGAAATGCTGAAAACTACATTAAAACCCATAAAATACTACGCCGAGACATGCCAGAGCATAGGATGTTGCAAAAAAGGCTAAAAACCCAATAATATAGCATGTTGAAAAAATGATCGAAAAAGCAAGGCTATAGTATGGCAAAAATCTCAAAATATGACATTTCCAAAAAAATGCTGAAAAACACATTAAACAGTTTAAAATACCATGCCGAAACATGCTATAGCATAGGATGTTGCAAAAACGGCCAAAAACCCAAAAATATTGCATGCTGAAAAAATGACCAACAAAGCAAGGTATGTATAGGTATAGTATGGCAAAAATGTCAAAATATGACATTTCCCAAAAAATGCTGAAAACCACATCAATCCGCATAAAATAGCATGCTGAGTCACGCCATAGCATAGGATGTTGCAAAAAGGCTAAAAACCCAATAATATAGCATGTTGAAAAAATGACAGAAAAAGCAAGGCTATAGTATGGCAAAAATCTCAAAATATGACATTTCCATTCAAATGCTGAAAACCATGTTAAACAGTATAAAAAACCATGCCAAGACACGCCATAGCATAGGATGTGGCAAAAACGGCCAAAAACCAATAATTCAGCATGTTGAAAAAATGACAGAAAAAGCAAGGCTATAGCAAGGCAAAAATCTCAAAATATGACATTTCCAAAAAAATGCTGAAAACCACATTAAATTGCATAAAATAGCATGCCGTGACACACCATAGCATAGGATGTTGCAAAAACGGCCAAAAACCCTAAATACAGCATGTTGGGAAAATGACTGAAAAAGCAAAGCTATAGTATGGCAAAAATGTCAAAATATGACATTCCACAAAAAAGATGAAAACCACATTAAATAACATAAAATAGCATGCTGAGACAGGCCATAGCATAGCATGTTGCAAAACCAGCCAAAATCACGATAATATGGCATGTTGAAAAAATGACTGAAAAAGAAACGCTATAGTATGGAAAAAATATGACATTTCCAAAAAAAAATGCTGAAAAACACATTAAACCGCATAAAATAGCATGCCGAGATACGTTTTAGCTTAGGATGTTGCAAAAATGGCTAAAAAACCCATAATGTGGCATGTTGAAAAAAATTACTGAAAAAGCTATAGTATGGCAAAAATCAACATGTTGCAGACATGTTGCACACAAAACCATTACGTTTAGATCCATTTTGGACCACATACCTATGGTGTTTTGATCCACTTTTGGACCACATAGTCATAGTCATAGCCATAGTCTTTGTTATTAATGGGAAATACTATACTATAGTATATCGTCCAAAATCATGAAAAAACGTTGACGTATAGTATGTCGTCCAAAAGAAAACTGCAGTTGGAAAACAAGGCCCAAACTGCAACTGGCTGGAGTTTTTTGGGGGGTTTAAAATGTAAATTAGTCATGGTTCACCAAAAACTGTGCCTCCAACCAAAAAGCTTACCGAGGTAAAATGTCAAGGTTGTCGTGACAAAGGACATGAAGAAAATTCCCGTGGCGAATGACACCAAGCCTATTAGGATAAGTGTCACGTCACTGACGCAGCGGCGAAACACCATGACACCGAGGAAACTTGTGAGGAAAATCGCGCAGCCTACTGCGTTCCCATAACCCACCTGGAGAAAGAGAAAGAAAGTGAAGAAAAATGTAAAGGATATAATTGGATGACAAAAAAGAAAGTGCAACAGTGAAAGAAAGATAAAAAGGAGAGAAAGCAAATTTAAGAGAGACAAAATACATTTGACAGATTGAAAAATGCTGTGTAAATAAAAACACATGATGCATACATGAATCTACTGCATGTAGCTGTTTACATTACGATAAGTCACATTTAACTGTATGTGTAACTAACAATTTAGTGTTTACTTTCTGTTCTCCAAAAAAGAGCAATACAGATCATTCACAATTTCTGAGATCACACTAACAGCTCTTGTCGAAATAATATTTAAGGCTAGAAATACTCTGCTAACAAGAAATATTAAAAAATTGTTCTGTTCTGTTCAGCTCAAGAAGGGAGTTGTACTTGTACTAAGGGAAATTCTAAATACTATGTAGAGTAAAACTATGCAACAGTTTTAATGTTGAGCTAAAACAATGTCCAAGCATAAACTTTGAAATAAGGTAATAAGGTATAAACACATTACTTTTACCAGGCACAGGGATGAAGAGGGGGTTTGGCAGGTGTTTACAGGGGTTACTGTTTATTTATTTGGTTACTCAATATTTATTTTTCCTAGTTCATCTACCTGTTTTTTTTTGTTGTTTTTTTTTGATTTTGTGTATGTCGGCATATCCACATATGTTTAATTAATTAGAGTAAAGGTTTAAGTCAATAAGGAAGCTGGTTAATATTTAAAAAAAAAAATCAATGACTTTTGGAGAAGGGGTTAGGATTAAAAAGGTTTGTACTTCTCATTCCTTTTTGAGTATGTAAACCAAGACATCAAGTGTTTGACACAAGTGTTTTCTTGTTTTATGTTTTTCATTGTCTGTAAATATTCCTTTTTTTGTCCGTCTGCTTTTTTGTATGGTCATTTCTCTATTTTCTTTTTTACACGTTCAATATAAATTTCGGAAATTTATAATTAAGCAATTTTTAGTCTTTTTACTATGTGGAAGCTTACAGCAGCACAAATTGTTTTTTGTTTTTTTTTTAAATAATTTTAGTTGATTATATTCTGTGTTAAGTGGCTAATCATTTTATCTGGTCAATTTTAAATCAGCAAAAACACTGTTGTGTTTCTTTCATGTGTCAAAATCCTAAATGCAAAACCTAAATAAATACATACAAATGGATCAAAATGTCACCTGGGTGGCGTTCCAGCTGAGAGGTGCTTTTAGCACAAAGACGGCTAGTATTTCTACAGCGCCAACCTCTGCAGAGACGTACAGTATAGCAGCAACAAACAGCAGAGCCACGTTCACCATGTCTCTCCCAGCAGGAGCCTCCACAGGATCTTCACCGGAGGGGTGAGAAAGGAGGTGGCAGTTCTCGTCTGGCTCATCGTTGGATATTTGTTTCACCTTAAATTAAGATGCACACACATAGTTAACATCTGCATAAGCCGTTAGCTTCTCAGCTGTTGACGTAAGGTAAGTATTTAGGCCACATTTGCGGGTAAAAAGCTGAAAATGTGGTTCTGACATTGGCAGTGACATGGCTTTGCTTTTGTTCTTAATGGTTTAATTTTTTTTCCCCTAAAATACAGTTTACAAGATTGAATTTATGTCAGTGTCTGTATCCTTTCTATTTGTACATCTTTCGCTCCACAATATAAATAACAGCCTTTATAATGAC
>NW_024625926.1:0-1537 GCF_008729295.1 Plectropomus leopardus | reverse complement strand
TTTTGAATACACTATAGACATTTTTTTGACATGCTATAGTGCAACATTGTACGTGTATTTTTTTAACATGTAAAAATGCGTTTCTTTGAAGAGCTATACAATGACATTTTTGGATATACTCTACCTTGAGTTAAAGTGCTTTATGACTTGCTATACTATGTCATTTTTTACCACCATATACTATGACTTTTTTTTTTAACAGATTTTTTGACATACGGTACTGTGACTGTGACTCCTTCTGAAACACTATAGTATGATATTTTTAACAGTTTTTTTTAAAGTATATTGGTATGACATTTTTGGGCATACTACACTATGATTTTTATTGGTGTATTTAAAAAAAACATACTTTAATTTTACCTATGTTATCATAAAAAAATATCAAAAAAGTCATGGTGTAGTATCTTCAAATGTGTCATAGTATAACGTGTCAACAAAAACACACCAAAAAAGAAACAGTGTAGCATGTCGAAATCAACCTAAGACATATTATAGTTTGGTGAAAAATTGCATAGAATAGCAAATTAAATGTCAACAAATGTAAAAAATCATTGTGTAGTATGTTGAAAATGTTCATACTATAACGTTGTCAAAATGATATTGAAACGTGATAGTATAGTATGTTGTCAAAAGTCACAAAAATGTCACAGTATAACATGTCGTCAAAAATGTCACCAAAGTTTAATACTGTCGTATGTAATCAAAAATGTCACAAAAAGGTAATAGAATTGTATGTGGTCAAAAATGTCAAAAAAAAAAAAAATATCATCGTATAGTATGTCAACAAAAATGACACCAAAGTGACCAATAATCGCACAAAAAAAACTTAGTATAGTATCTTATATGTAGACCAAAAACATCATAATAAAATGTACAACATATGTTGTCAAAAATGACCTTAATATGCAAATAACTGTCATATAAGGGATGTCATCAAATGAAGACCAAAATGGTCCAAAGCCATCATAGTATATAATATTTCGTTGAAAATGACAAAAAACAAAACACTAGAAATGACCCCAAAACATCATTGTATAGCATGTCATCAAAAATTTTCCAAAATGGCACAAAAATGTTATAGTTCTGTATGTCTTCAAAAATGACCCCAAAATGCCAGTGTAGCATGTTGTCAAAAATGACCCAGTATGGCACAAAATTACAGTATAGTATGTTCAAAATGGCACAAAAATATTATAGTATAGTATGTCATCAGAAATGGCCCCAAAATGGCACAAAAATCACAAAGCACCCATTTTGGCACAACCATGTCATAAAATAGGATGGCATAAAATGAGCCAAAATAGAATACAGTAGAATGCCTTTATTGACACTTCACAACAAGTACAACAGAAACTAAATGTTACATCTGAACAGTGCAAATCTTTCAAAGAACAAAAATCATAGGACATAAAACATAAAAAACAATAAATGAAAGTAGAACAAAGAAATACAGATAAATAATAATTGCACCTGTTGAATATGGCACCTGAGAATTACATTATGTTGTGTGTGAGTCAAATTTCAGTGAGAAGTTAAA
>NW_024625925.1:0-2774 GCF_008729295.1 Plectropomus leopardus | reverse complement strand
TGCAGAGCTGCGGACCACGGTTAAACACCCACTAACTACGAAACTGCTGTTTTTTCGGGAGACGCTGCGTTTCCTGCTGCAGGACGGTGAGCACAGGAGCCACAGGGCGGTGAATAGATTCAACAAACGCAGGACTTTCACTGAGGACTCCAGTGTTTACTTCCCATTTGAATAAAAAAACGTGAAAGAAAAAAGAACCCACCCAAACTTTTTCTTCAAAAACCAGCAGAAAAGCCCCCCCAAAAGCTTATTTTTCTTTGAAAATCACCATAATTTTTTAAGGGCAAAATAATTTCTACAAAAAATTGGACAGTCACATTTTTTTCTTCAAAATAAAAAAAAAGAAAATTTAAAGAAAAGTAAACATTTTTGAAGGTCAAAAATGTAAACACCAGATGTGATCGTGTACGAGATCTTTGGTTTTGAAGGTAAAACTCCGCCCCTCTCTCTGACCATCATCAATACTCCTGAATACGGAGACACCAGAGGAATCGAACATGCTGCGATGGTCAGACAGACATTATTGGACTTGTTCCGCTCAGACGTTCATGAGATCAGTGCAGTCGGTCTGGTGATGACGGCGAGTGTGCATCGACTGACGTACATCTTTGATTCAGTGCTGTCTCTGTTTGGAAAAAACATGCAGAGGAACATTGTCGTCCTCGTCACACACTCAGATGGAGTCAGACCTAAAGATGCTCTGAAAGCCCTCAAAGATGCAAAAATGAAGTGTGCCAAAAATGAGAAGAGTCAGCCTGTGCACTTCCTGTTTGATAACCGCCAGGGTGAAGACAGGACAGAAGACACAAGAGTCCTTCAAATGGCAGACGAAATGACAACGGAGCGAGTCAGCCTGACAGCCTGCATCCAAAACCTGCAGGAGAGGATCGAGTTCCTTGATCTTAAACAGACAGAAACCCAGCAGACTGAGAAAGCTCTGAAGAGACATGAAGAAGAGATGAAGAACAACGAGAACTTCCCTGGAGACGACGATGAGGCCTACAAAGATAAAGTATGTGTCGATGGTGGGAGCTGGTTGTTGGTGACAGTTTAAAAAAACTGTCACGATCCTGGATGCACGCTGGCCCGGAGTCCCGAATCATGTGAGGTCATGGAAGACGGCCGCTGCACTTCAGTCCTGTATCAGCTCATGTGAAAGAAAAATGGATTCGTGTGACCAAGACCAGAAGAGTCAAAAAGACTCTACAAGACGTGAAGGCCAAGTATGAGAAGGGAAAAGCAGAGTGTGAGAAGACATCGAACGTTTGGCAGCTCTGAAGAGGGAAGTAGAAAAAGTGAAGAAAAAAAAGGACCAGAGTCTGGACGAAGCCTGCCAGCATGTGGTCAGACTGGAGCAGATCGAAGGTTAACTCAGTGTCCGCTCATGTCCACTTGGACCTCCTGATTGAGAAGATGAAGGAGAGAGGAGACAGAGAGAAGATCCAGAAACTGGAAGAGATGAAACGACGAATGGATGAAGATGAAGGAGCGAAAGCAGCTCTGCGGTACGACATGTCAGCTGCCGGAGGAGCATTTACGGGAAAGAGGAAGCAGACGAACATCGTCGCTGCGAGCTGAAAAAAACGACCAGCTGATTAATGTGCGTCTGTATCTATCAAAAGCGATGATGATGATGATGATGATGTAATAACTGCGCCAGGAAAATTAAATGAAACTGATCCCCTTTTTCATCTGAAATGAGTAATTCGTGGAAACTATTTCATGACTGTGTTGTTCTGGTAGTTGAACGGCAGGATCTTCACTGAGCAGATCAGAGAACAGTTTGGTTTGGTTTTCTCACGGACATAAAAACCAAACAAAATCCTCCTCCCAGGACTTCTGTCCTCCATCGATGGTCACTCTAAATCTGAGCTGCCACGTCATCTCAGTTTTGTCTTTGAATTCTGTTCTTGTATTTGCTCTGTTCGTGTATTTTGTATTTTCTATTTTGAATCTGTATTTGTTTGTATTTTTTCATTTTATGTAAAGCTTCTTTGAGTGCATAGAAAAGCGTTATATACGGCCTATCTACGCCCCCTGCTGGTTAACGTGGAGTACAGCATCCTCCGTATCACAAACTAACGTGTACAGAAATACTTTCATTCAGAGTCCAAGCAGCGACGCTCGCAGCCTCATCGCGTTTTCCTTCCTGTCAGTTCAAAAAGAAACGAGGGCTCAAATGTTTGAACTCTGCTTGGACCCCGAAAAATACCACCTGCAACTTTCATTTTCCTGTGCTTTCTTTGTGCACGTTTATTTCTTGTGAATCTCTTTCAGTTACTCTGATGACGAATCCTTTCGTGCACATTCATGCTTGCAATGATCAAATATTTCAGATTTCATTTATGTTTTAACAAGCTGCATTTTTAGTGATTGAAATATTTGCGGTGAATCTTGAATAAAATCTCCGATTGATGAAGTCAGTTTGCAGCTTTTTGAGTCTTCGGAAGTTTCTTTAAAAATCGTCTGTTTTTCTTTGTGACTGAAACAGTTTGAGTTTTTTCAGAGATTCAGTCGTGACTGATGGTTCATGTGAAGCTGTGACGAACTGTGTGGTTTAAATGATCGAACATGAGAGGGAGCCAACGAACGGCGTCTCTGCAGACGACTGACAGGCTCAACCGCTTTACGCTCAAATTGGCTCAATTTCTTTCAAAGACGTGGCAGGATGGCAGCCATAAACTTAAGAGGAGATGACACAGAAATTAGGAAGAAATTAGTATAAAAGTACAAGAAAATTACCTGAAAATTAGCACAAACCCCCCCCCCCCCCC
>NW_024625923.1:0-4773 GCF_008729295.1 Plectropomus leopardus | reverse complement strand
TTTTTTTTCTTTTGTTGTTGTTGTGGTTTTTTGGATGCTGAATATACGACAATGTCTTCTGAAGACCATAGTATGTTTGTTTAATTTGAATATGAGAAAATAAAAATTGCTAGTCATTGCATGTCTTTTCCTGGTTTAGTAAGAGAGATTGTTTTATGCATGTACAAATCAAAGTGCTGGAGGCTATTGATTTGGTGTGTGTTTATTTCCTGGAAAACTAGGAAACTAAACACTTTCCTGGAAACTAAACACTAATGAAGAAAACTCTGTGTCAGTGTGGTGGCCCCAGTCAGCGGAGGAGTCGTGCTGTAAATGGAGTGAAAGGCCACAGCCCGAGTGGGTGCTGTCCTGAGGGCATGAACGGCTGTAACAGTCACCCTGTTACCCTGCAGGTCAGTCTGAATGTGACAACATGAGGGCATCTGCCCAACAACACTAAGTTCCTGTGTGTGTGTGTGTGTGTGTGTGTATGTGTGTGTGTGTGTGAACGTGCAGCATAGGCACGTGCAGCAGTAGCCCGTTGTCATCACAGAAACTTTCGGTGCCTCCGGCAGTGTGTTGCTGTCACTGCCCTGAACAAAACTGCTCACTTTGTATTCTGATTTACAACAAAGCCTTTTTGATTATAGCAACATTTTTTCATGGTATATATCATAACATCATTTAAACATTTATATTCTTATTATTACCAGCTAAAACCTTCATATATTGTTTGAAAAATAATAATGTTAATTATATAATAATAATAATAACATTCACTAAAGCCTAAAAAGCGTATTAATGTGTGATCATGGGGCCTATGCATCCACACACCCTTTTAGTAATTTGTTTATGACACCTAGAATAAAAAAATGCCATTCTATTTGCCTTTTATTTAGTTTTTGAGAAACAGACCCGTCCTTTAACCCTTTGAAACCCTTTGATTTCTTTCAAAAAACATTGGAGGAGGACAAAAATGAACCAAATTTTTTCAAAAATAATTAGTGGGAAGTACAAGAAAATTACCTGAAAATTGGTTTAAAAAAAAAGAAAAAAAGGAAAGTAAAAAGAAAAAAGGAAATTACCTTGAACATAATTTTTAAAAGGATGGTTATGATCATTGTAAATATATATTTTCCTTGGCTTTTTTCCTTTTTTCATCCCCAGATATTTTATCCTAGCTTTTTACAAAATTATTTTCTAAAATCGATGAATTTCTTGCAATTTGTGGATCATTTCTTACACTAAAAAAAGAGAGTTTTATACAGTAACATCAGAACCGTACAGGATGCAGTCATGAAACTTTTTTCAGTGTGTTTCCCAGTTTAGTGGAGTCACAGTTATTGCTCAATCAGATCATTTAATTGGACTCCTGTCCTTGTCTCAGTATACAAGCAGCTGGGGAGAATCCATTTATTGATGAAGTATGTCTGACTCCTCCACAGCTGGTGGAGATCATTTCAGCTAGTTACAATAAATCTTTATTATTTATAAAGTCTATGATAAAGACCAAATCACAAACTGTTTATTCACAATAACACATACATATAATCAGACTGTACCGAGCAGACTCTGCCTTCATTAGTTAGTTTCAATACACCTTAAAAAAATCAATATCAGTTTAAGTGTACATGATATTTAATATATTTTCAGCACTTTCCGTAAGACACCCCTTACTGACAGGGATTTGAAGCCATTCTATCAAAAACGTCACATCATTTTACTCCACTGAATGTTGGAGCTGCTGCTCTACTGCTGCCTCCATCAGCTGTTGTGGAAGGTAAAGAGACCATAAAATTCAAATAAAGTGAACTGATAGACTTTTTAAGGTGGCAAACATAGGTTTTGCTGCAGTCCAGTCCATAGTAGGACATCACTTTGCCTTAGTCTCAGTGTTGTGGGACTGTACTTTATCAGAGGAGGGGGTGGCTACGTTGTGACTTTTTCATTTAAAATAAATATAAAATGCAACCTTTTCGAATTATTTGTCCCTTGTCTAAGCCAAAATTAAAAGCACAAGTCCGTCCTCAGTGCTTACTTTTTTTTCTAAATGCCTGACCCGTTTTGCAGCACCCCTTTCCCCCTCAGAAATAATGAACAGTCTCTATCAATAACCACTGAGGGATTGGAATTGACTTCCAGTTGCATTATCTAGGTGTGTTCATCCAACTTTGAGAAATGCGATTTAGTCTGATTTCAGTCAGACTAATGTGTTTACATGCACTTTAAAAGTCCAGTTTTAGTCAGACTATGCAAATATTCAACTTTTTCTAACATCATTATGTACTGACTGCATCACAGCTGGAGTGATCACACAGCAAAATGTACATTAGTTTTACACAGACCAATTTCATGACATAATTTAGTATTAGGAGCAGATTTTGATAATATCTGGAAGGTGGATGTGGTGAGATCACTGAAGTTGAGCAAATCCACATGGGAGCTTCAGAATGGAATGTGACAGCTCCTCACAGAGCTGTTAAACAAGCGCTCCTCTTTCCACTGCTCGTACAAAAATCCAAATTTAAAAAGTTGCATTGTTATTTACGACATCTATTGCACGTCTGTCCGTTCTGGAAGAGAGATCTCTCCTCGGTCGCTCTTCCTGAAGTTTCTACCATTGATTCCCCTGTTACAGAGGTTTTTGGGGGGGAGTTTTTCCTTAGACAATGTGAGGGTCTAAGGACAGAGGGATGTCATATGCTGTAAAGCCCTGTGAGGCAAACTGTGTTTTGTGATAATGGGCTTTATAAATAAAATTGACTTAACTTAAAATCAGAAACAAATCATGTTCTTTTGAGGGGAATTAGTGCTGCTGATGTGGGAGTCAGTGATGTGTTTCTCCAGCTTCATGTGCTGCATCCTGTCAGTTTTTGCCATGCATGTGTCATACTTAAGTCAAGAAAAAGCCTGAGGACAAATCAGCAGCCAGCAGCATCAGGGCAGTTCGTGTGTCCACATTGAGCCTCATCAGGATGAACCCAGTGACCTGAGAGCTCCATTTACAGCTGACATATCTTCACTGTACTCTGAAGGAGCACGTGATGTAATCAGGTTATGTAAAAGCTATAGTTTTGCTGCTTTTTGCAGCATTTGTACAAAATTTATATCCAAAGATAAAGTGCTTTCTTTTTATGGAAGGTTTTTGTCATTTTTTAAAAATCTACAAGTAAGGCTCCATCTAGGATTGAAGATATAATAATAATAACAATAAGAATGATTTTTATTTTGATGATTTTATTTACAATGCACTTTACATTTGAAACAAATAAATACTACATGATAAAATAATTAGCATAAAAAACTACTAAAAAAACAACCAAAATAACAGATAAAAAACAATAATGTTCCTTCACAAACACTTTATGTTGTTACACTGTTTAACTCTTTGAAACCTGAACTGACGTCATTTTTCTTGTGCTGTGTTCAGACGCCTTTCACAAGCATTAAAACCTTTGAGACTTTAGCAAATTTATTTGGTTTCTTTTAAAACTTGGGGGAAAAAGACAATGAGCAAAATATGCCTCACATGACAGTGAGGTTTGTTTTGCAAGAAAGCTTTTTTTTTAACTGGGGAAATGTCCAGAAATGTTACTGAAATGTGTTTTTGTATGTGTGTATTAACAATGTTTAAGGTCATTTTCTAATTTAATTTAATTTATCTTACTCCTTATTCTTTTTTATGCTTGTTTTCAGGTCATTTTTGAAACTTTTTTTCTTTACACATTTAATGCTAATTTGAATAATTTGGTGTTGCTCAATTTTATGTTGCTCATTGCCTCCTTTCCATATTTTGGAAAGAAATCAAGTCAATATGGTCATGTTTCAAAGGGTTAAACGACATGAAGAACATGTATGATTTCATACATGTAGAAGGGTCAGAAATCCAGGGCCAAGAGGATAAACAGAACCTGACATGCACCAGAAAGCGCCACAGGCAGACTGGCACTTAATTCACGCATCTACAATTAAAATGTCATCATTTATTTATTCTTCTTTAAATGTGCAGTTTCATTTTATTTTATTTTTTGTTTGATTCTGTGCACCATTTTTTATTCCAAAGTTTTCCAATTTTGATGAAATTTTTGTTTTTGTTTTGTTTTTCTTTCTGATTAAAATAAATAAGAACGTATTTGTTGACGTGTAGCGTGTGACGTGTGGCCAGACTCTTTGGTGTCGACGTCAAACGTGTGAGTTCGTTTTCTTCGTCAGTGTGTCCCGTAGATACAGTGTTGGTGGGACGAGCCTGCTGCGTTCAGTTCAGTGGACAGAGTGAGTAGGACAAATAGTATCAAATTATCTTTATTTAAGGTCATATATGGACAATACGTTCTAGATGGACTTGGAGTAAAGAAAAAAACGTGGACATACAGTTTAACCAACCGGTCTCAGAGACACAAATCGAGCGCTCCCTCCTCTAACATCCGAGACAGTTTGTTGACGGCTGCAGAGAGCAAAGATGGCGGCGCCCACAACAGTCCAGCAAACGATGAGCAAACTGTCAGACAGTTTTTCAAACCCCGCTCACACAAACAGCCGAGACAGCGAGTTATTTTCAGAAGACTCGGACACTCGACATGACTATGTGCTGGAGTTTCTGGAGAAAGAAGTCGGCAGCGACCTGAAGTCCCTGAAGACTGTTGGACAGCTGCTGGACAGACTGAGAGAGGAGAACAGCGAGCTGGAGGAGCAGGTGAGGAGGGACACCTCTGAGAGACGCCTGTCCAGTGGGACAGACGGTGTCTTTGTCTGTCAAACCAAAAATATTTACAACTTAAGTTTGAAACTGACCAC
>NW_024625922.1:0-6390 GCF_008729295.1 Plectropomus leopardus | reverse complement strand
GCGCTGGAGGTGCACCACACCTTTGTGCCTCAGGTACGTCATCACTCAACAGGATTTCATTTTAATAGTGAAGCAGAGTAAATCAAAATTAATGAATTTTTTTTTTCATTTCAGGTCATAACAGCATGTGCCGTCCTGCACAACATCTGACTGGGGGCGGGAGACATCATGGCCCCACAGGATGAGCTGCAGGACGACATGCAGGATGAGGATGAGGGGGAGAACGGGTTGGAGGCTGTCAGTGGTGCTCGGTGGCGGGACCAGCTGTCTGCGGAGGTGTCTGCCCTGGAGGAGGCTCACCCCGACCATGGCTATCTGTAGTCGGCAAGTAAAATCATTTGAAAGCTGATATTCCCTTTTAAAGTGTTTTGTAGGGTGTTTTGTGGTGGGATGTATTTTGTCTTTATAAAGGAGTTTGCACTTTGTTTAATTCTCACCTCTATCTTAAAAAATTCTTAGTGACATGGCAGCCGTCGAATGAGTCAGCCCTGCAAATCCAGTTGATGGACGATGTGGTGGACAGTGGAGAGAAGCATCCCCAAACACACTCTGGAGACCACCCCAGATGATGTCCCAAGGACAGACAGAAGACACCAGGGTCTTCATTGCGGCATCCCATCCAGTCCAGCAGCACTGCCAGGGACTCCTGCTCAGCCTATTTTATTTTATTTTCACAAGATTAATATTTTTTTTTAACAGCAAACTGTAAATAATTTGATTTAATTTGTAAATAGTAATTTCTGTTGTATTTTTGTAAATAATTGTAAATTTTAAGACTGCTTCCTTGTAAATAGTTAGAAATGTTCTGATTTTTGTAAATAAAAGAAAACATTTGTAAATACTAAATGGAATACACGTGTTACAAAGTAACAATATTTTAATAAATACAACATAAAATCTTAAATGTGAAACAACTATACAAAATAATTCAAAAATATAAACAATATAAAACAGAACTCAAACACTTTCAGCAAAAAACAACAAAAAAAAAATCACTGCCTGTCCACCATTCTCTCAAGTAGAGAGAAGAGCCTCTCCATCCTCTCTCTGCTCTCCTGAGCTCTCCTCTCCTCTGCCTCTCTTTGCTGCCTCATGTCCTCCTTAATTAAATTAAGGAGTTCATCCTCTCTCCCTCTCTTTCTCTTCCTCGCTGGCCCTGGTTGGCTCTCCTCCTCATCATCCTCCTCCTCCTCATCCTCGTGATCAGCCCCCGCAGCACTTGGCCCTGGTGTGTCCTCAGGGATGGAGGCAATTAGGACAGGGGGAGCCATGGAAGGCATCTGTCCTAATATCTCATCCATGAGGACAAACCAGGGCCAAGTTGCAGCGGTGGGCTTCCCGCTGACCCCCTCTCCTGTCCCTGGATATTTGCAATCCTGAGGCAAAGGAAATCAATCATGTCAACAGCAGCAGTATTCAGCAAGTCAGTTTTATTAAAAAAGGCCATTATCACAAACCACAGTTTTCCTCAGAGGGCTTTACAGCATAACAGAGTATTTATTAACTTGAATGCGTAAAACAAATATAATTTAGTTTTGAAATCATCATCCAAACCTGTACATACTTTGTATTTTTTTTTAAGATTGTCCCATTTTTTTTTTGCCTGTTGGGGCTCAACCTTCCCCTCCAGGCCCATTTTTTCCAGGATTGTTCTAAACACAGACAAACATCATCAGGACAGACACAAAATCTCTCAAACATTTAGATGATGCAATTTGTTCTTTAAATTATCATTTTAGTTTAGACTTTATAAAGGATTTGGATTAATTTAAGTATCTTTAACATTAAATATTTATAGAATACAAGAGCTATTTTTTATTGCCTTACCTCCATCCCACAGTGGCGGTGTTTTTGGCCCCTGTGAACAGATGGCCGTTCTCTCCACGCAGCTTTATGAACATTTCAGTTTGCTCCTTGCTCCCTAAAGCAAGATGAAATGTAAAGCATGACAAACATAAAAGTTCTTATGTCACAGAAATAATAATATTTTTTATTATTCTTAATATTATTTTATTATGTTGAATTAATCTAATATTCAATCCAAACAGTTAACTTGACTCTACAGTTGCACAGTTTAAATAAAGCAGGACTCAAGCTTCTGTCTTGGTCCATTTATATAGCTAGTGTTATGAAGCATAAATAACATCTCCACAGTCACAAGAACATTTCAGTCAACCTCTGGACGTTTGACATTTGAAAGTGAAGCTTTTAAGGCTTTACATCCAAAGGCTGAGAGCTCCTGGCATCAAGCTAAACGGGCAGCAGAGCCTCACTCAGTGGGCGGAGCTCTCCTCTGCTGCGGGCAGCACAGCGGGGCTACAGCGCCGAGCTGCTCTACATAGCTACTATGCTAGGTGGCTACATGTTAGCATTACTAGCGTCGCAAATTATTACAAGAAACTGAGGTTTTAAGGTCCCTCAAAGTTTGAAATATCTGGCGTTTAATTTTCAAATGGTTTAAAACCCAATACTTACACTTGAATGTAAAATCTGCGCTCCGATCTCCGCTCTGTGCCGCCATGTTGACAAAGGAGTTTAACCGGCACGCAAGGAATCTTGGGAAATGGAAGGCCGCGAAGGATAGTAGCGATGCATCCTCCAAACAGAGGGAAAAGGAGGACGCATTTGTGGGCTGCGAAAGGAGGAGCCTTCGACTTTTGACCAAATGGGACAGCCTTCGCGCAGCGCTGTGACGTAATCGGCCTTCGAATGCAGCCTCCGAAGGATGCAGACCCTGAATTGGGACACAGCTTGGGTCTATTTATAGGTGATCGCTCGCCAGTTGTCTGCCACACTGCCCCTCACGGTGGGGAGTGTAGCGCTGTCCTGCCACATTAAGTACATTTACTCATGTACTGTACTAAAGTACAAATCTGAGTCACTTTTATGACACTTGAATATTTCAATCTCATGCCACTTTCCACTTTGACTCCACTGCATTTCAGAGGGAAATATTCTACTTTTTACTGCACTACTTTCCTGAGATAACTGCTTTACAAATTAAGATTTTTGCACACAAACCAAAAATATGAAAATATACAAGTGCAGCTGAAACAATTAGTTGATTAATTAGAAAATTAATTGGCAACAATTTCTTTCAATCTGTATGTCATTTTTAATGCAAAAAACATTTCATAGTTCCAGCTTCTCATATCAAGTTTATGTAGGATGACTTTTTTCTTCTAATTATTGAAATTATTTTGATTTAATAAATGTATTTAAACCTTATTGCATATATACTTTTACTTTTAATACTAAAATGCATCTCCCTGAGATCACATTTACTTTAAGTTTATTTAGTAGTAGGTCTACATCAATTTCACTATTGCAGAAGTTCTTGTTCTTCTTGCAGCCTTTGTTGGTGTCATGTTTCCAGTCTTGTTTATGTGCCTTCATTGTAGTATATGTACTTACTTTCTCTACAGAGTGATACAGTATTTCCCATCATCCACTACACTGCATCTGATAGGTGTTTATGTTTGTGCAGTGATACATGTGTTTCTCTCTGGAATCAGCCATCCTGCAGTAAATAGGCATGTGAACTGAAGCTCTGTGTTGGTCTCTAACTTTATGTAGTTGTTACAAATACAACATTCGTGAGTTTATAGGTTTGTTTGAGCGGAACTGACGAGAGCAGGCGGCCTCAGCAGGAGGCGGTGACAAAAAGCTGCGATCATCATTATATACACAGGAGGGAGGGGCAGAACGAGACACAGGTGAGACAAATCAAAATGAGGGTAATCATCAGTGGCGAGAAAGGAAGGAAGTAAACTCAGAGACAACACAGGGGAAGGGGGGAATACAAAGTAAAACAGGAAGTGACAGACAGAAACTTCAAACCCTGACAATCTGTAGACATTATTTTAAGAATCCTCACATCCCACTTAGACTACTGACCACAGGTTGTGCTGTTTAATCCTTAATCCTTCTTTTCCTTCCTTCTTCAAAATAATTAAAATGCTATACAATAGACCGTATAGTTTATGATGAGTGTATTTAGTCTTTGTGACTGCAAAACATCATCATACATTACAACATGTACTCTGTTAACAAAAAACCTTCAAATAAGACAAATCAATTCCAAATCTCTGAAATTCAACAAAAATAAAAAGTTCATCTGAATCGTCATATTGGTGACTCAACATCTTAACCAATCAGCTGTTTGATCAGCTGAGAGCCAAAAGTGATCTAGCAAGTCTACAAGTCAACAGGCAGCAGGAAGAGCGAATGCAGGCTGACGAATACTGAGCCGCTATCTCTACGCACAGAAGGTACCAGAATGAATCTTGCAAGCCTTGAAGTCTCCAGTCTTCAGCATACAGGCTGCAGTTCAGAAGTGTCGAGGGCAGCAGGTATGTAAAGAGCAGGTATCAGCAGCAACCGAGTCCAGTCAAGTTCATCTGACTCATGTCGAGTCCACGGGTTTGCAGTACTCAACAGTGTCATAACGTCTTGCATCTTCTTGCATTTTGTAGGCTGATAGTAAGTTTGGTAACAAATAAAGGCTGAACAGCTGTTGTCCTCACGGTGAAAGGCTGTGCAGTGTTTGCCAGACCAGACCACGAGTGTGGCCTTTTTAATGCACAGGTATGTGCCATATACACACTACACACACTTTCTGTATAGTGTTATTACCTGAAGCTTTCAGCATTTCATGTACATACCGGCGTTTCTGTTCAGCCATGTTCTCAAGTGACACTGCCTGTGCACATTGCATGTGGACACACCTGGTGCTGTTCGCCTGGCCACCAGTGTATAATACTAATGCCACTGGTTCTGTCCGGCTGTGTTCTCATCTGATGCAATCCAGCTGCATTCCAGGTGGACATGAAAGGTGACTTTTTTCACGCTTGTACGCCAAAAGCCTCGACAGAGCAGACGTATTTGACAAGTTCATCATTCATCGTGAGGCTTTATAAGTCAGACACAAGACTTAAAATACCACTGTGTGAGGGCTTTATCTATTATCTAAGCTCCTTAAGCTGTCTTCACGATTTATTGTTTCTTGTCTGTGAAATAAAATAAGTAAAAGCTTTGTTTCCTCTGATGGAAGTGTGTTCAGCTTACAGGATTAAGTAAGCAGTAGGTCTGCGTTGTGGTGTTATGGGTCTGGATAGATATGTGAGTTTGGGAATTTGGGTCATCACAGTACATCCACTACAGTAAAGGAGAGTCCACCACAGTCATGGAAGACACATTAGACAATATCTGCTCTTGTATGGTACCAGCCTGAACCTGCACAGTAATATTGATATGAGCAAAATAAATAAGTGAAATGTGAGTATTATGTCCTCCTTGACTTTAAGACTTGGAATGTGCTACCTTTACCTTCTACTTTTTTAGACAATATCTGTGTGATCATTTGCTGTCAGCACTGCCAGCAGTGTGTGGACACACTATGCCACAGACATGACATCATGTGCTCCTCTTGTGTGTCTGTGTTCTCTGGAGACGGCCATGACACCAGGCCTGTGTTGGGGTAAAGAAGCAGTTTATGTCAGTGATGTAAGCCAGTGAAGTGAACTAAAGTGACAGCTCCATTACTCATTTATGACGCTCCTGTGCTTCTCAAATGCATCCAGTGATCAGGATTGACACGCTGTGCTGAGATGAAATGCTGAGATGCTCCTGGAGGATGAGCAGCTGCTTTCATATTTACCTCAGAGAAACGAAAGCAGGAGAGCAGACACCCAACATGGCTGCTCACGCTGGCCTTGTGTCAGGTGACACAGACAATAGCAGCCACATCCTCTCAGAGGACGATGTCCTATTGCTCTCTCCCTGCCTTTACAAAGAGACAAGCAGGGGGATTTTTTCTGCTCTCGTCTCCACTGAGAAGCACTCGATATGTCTCCCATCAGAAGCTTTGGTACTAGTGCTCATCAGCAGACTGTTGTCATTGTATAGAATTTGCATGGATGGATGAATGGATAGATACTTTTGTTGTCCTGATGGGGGAATTGGTTTGCAGCATGTCACAAAGACATTCTGACACACAAACAAAAGTCAATGTACTATACACATACCACTGTAATGAAAGTCACACATAACAAAAAAGTCATCAGTAGACATATATTGAGATAACAGACATATTCATTCATATGCTCATTCAAGTATGAGATGGTGGGGAACAGACCAGACTACCTGAACATCCTCAGAGAACAGGAAAAGTGGCCTCAGTGCACACAGGAAAAGGTGCATTACCTGTTTGAAAACTTAAACGCTTGTGTAAAACCTTAGCTCTGTTTCTAGTGAAAAGAGGAGGACAATAATATCATCCTGATGGCAATAGATTAAAAAAGGAAATGAGAGCATGAGTCAACAAAAATACTGTTATGCTTTACAGGGAGAGAAAAGAGAGATGTTTGATATAAAAATACTCAGGGTCAA
>NW_024625921.1:0-1599 GCF_008729295.1 Plectropomus leopardus | reverse complement strand
CCGTCCCTGAGCATCCGAGTACTGCATCTGGGTCCAACACTCACCCGTTACAAATACACCCAGAGGCCACAGGTACTTTTTAGTGTTTTCAACACTCTCATAAACCCTGTGATACAGGTCCTGTCACACCATCCTCAACCCTCTGTGACAATTTTCTAAAATTCTTTGATGAAAAAATATGTGTCCTCAGATCATCTGTTTGGACCAGTTTGAGCCCGTTTCATTGTCTTGTCTGTCAGGTTGTTCATCGTCTGTGGCCCACTATCTGCCCCTCAGATAGCATCCCCTCTCGTCTTTTCAGGGATCTCTTTGGTACATTGGTCATTAGTTCTCACACTGATAAATAAGTGTATTGTTTTTGTTTGTGTCCCAAATGCCTTTAAACATGCTGTTATGCAACCCTTGTTAAAAAACACAATCTTGACCCCTCAGTTCTTTCAAGTTTCAAGCCCATCTCTAAGGTGCCTTTCCTGTCTAAAGTCTCAGAGAAAATTGCCTTTACTTGACCGTCTAAAAGACATTAAAACTTGGAAACAAGACGGAGGTCATTGTATTTGGTCCTCTGTCTAACAGGCTCTAAAAAGAAGGACCACATTACCCTGTGCTGCGTTCACTGCACTGGCTCCCTGTTCACTACAGAATTGATGTTAATGTCTTGTTAACTTTTAAAGCACTTAATGGTTTGGCGCTGCCCTTTTATATAAACTGCTTCATGTCCATACTCCAGCCAGAACACTGAGGTCTGCTAACCAGCTGCCAACCTGGATGTGCCTAAAACAAAGCTTAAAAGAAGGGGAGATCAAGCTGCATCAAACCTGTAGAACAACATACCACTTAAAATCATATCTGGCCCCATGGTAGAGCATTTTAAATTTTTGTTGAAGACATATCTTTTCCTCCTGGCCTTCATTTCAGATGAAAATTTACTTAATTTATCCCAACAGATTTTACTATTTTTGTTGATATTGCCAATAATTTTGCTGTTGTTTTAGGTTGTGTGATGTATTCTATTTGCCTTTTTACCCTGTAAAGCACTTTGGTCAACCTGGTTGTTTTAAATGTGCTATACAAATAAAGTTGACTTGACTTGAGGCATACGCTGCTGACAGGTTTGTCACTTGGGTGATATGAGGATAAATTTAGTGAGTCACAGATTTTGCTCACGTCCACATGTGATGTAACATTTGTTTATTTTACTCCTATCAAACATAACAATATGATATGTCTCTCGCTCAGGGATTCCCAAAGTGTTTTAAGAGTGATGGAAGAAGTTATTATAATTTTATCAAGCTTCTGGGAAAAAAAGTAGCAGAGCTTTTTTACACAGCAATGACTATGTATTAAGTGAGGCTTAACTGCCATCTAATAACTAAATTTATTAGAAACTGTCAATATTGAACACTTTGCGGGGCTTTAATAACAGAACGTTTCCAGATTATCAGCTCATTATTTGATTTTGCACAGTGTAAATGGGTACAAAAACCATCTGGTCACATCCTGCAGCATTGGCATGGCAACGTGTGGAACATAAATCAGCTGGTTTCCTGCCAATATGTCACATTAGCGTCCAGCAACGCTGCAGGAGGCCGACCTCAGTGT
>NW_024625920.1:0-1405 GCF_008729295.1 Plectropomus leopardus | reverse complement strand
TTTTCTACGATAGAGAAGCACTTATCAACATCGGGAAAAGTTGTGTGGAGGAGAATTAAGTGGATGAGATGCTATTGAGGACATGGTTAACCCCTAACATCCCGCATCAAGCTGATGCACTGGATGGGCGGACCTTGTTCAGAGCCGACAGGACACAAGATTCCCATGCAAACTCAAAAAATGCACCTCGGGAATCGTATGATGCCACCAGCATCCCGAGCAACCGGATGGACTTTTCAGAGCAGCTGGTCATTTTAATCAACTCATCCCTCAACACCAATCAACCGCAGGATCGCGGACAAATTGTAATTTCATTTTTTGAACAAAGTTTCAAAAAAGACTAATAAATCTACCTCGTAAAACTGCTGCATCAGTTCGAACTTCAGTTGGACTGAAGCCACACAGGTTCATGTGGTGTTGGGCCTGATATTTTGGGCCTGATAAAAGCTGTAGTTACAAAGTTTGCATCTGAGACGCCTTGCATGTGGTTGTGCATTCAGCCACGTTTTGCGAAAAAAAAAAAGACTTGTGAACATCATCGCCCACCAACTACAGACAATCAAAACGCAGCTGATGACATCAGTTTAAAATCACCTGTCAGCCTCGTGTGCTGGCGTCCTGAGCTGTGTGGAGGCAGACGTTGAAGAAGAGGAGTAGGGGTATGATGATGATGAAGAAGAAGAAGTGTTGTTTTGGTATCCGTTCTCTGTCGCTGACATCCTTCCATCCCTCCGCCTCTCTTCCTCTCTCCCTCCGACGCCGTGCTGCTGCTGTCGGCTGCTCTCCTTGGCGAGGGCGGGGTAGACTCCAGAGGAAGCCGGCCCGGGGCTGGCGCTGGGCATCTGAGCGTAGTGGGGCTCCAGCTGGGGGACGGGGTACATGCTGGTGGGCATTATGAGCCGTCCAGACTGAGGGATGGCGCCTGCAGGGCCGGAGGAGGGTTCAGGAGGTGATGGGGG
The DNA here is from genome assembly GCF_008729295.1 of Plectropomus leopardus. NCBI lineage: Eukaryota > Metazoa > Chordata > Actinopteri > Perciformes > Serranidae > Plectropomus > Plectropomus leopardus. Next base: position 446 of record NW_024625920.1, on the reverse strand, counting down.
CTGGGGGAAACCTCCGCCCTGCCGGGGCTTCGTGGTGGGGCTGCTCTCTGGACTCTTCTCGATCACTGTGTGGAGCTGACCCTCAGCGCTGTACGAGCCTTTAGCTGCAGACGTAACGGAGAGGGTCCACACAACTTATAAAGCATAAATATTCTGTATAGAGGATGTTGATGATGTTACTTGCAGCATATTAAGGTGTTTGTTATCTACACATTTAATGCATGCTGTAATTCTATTTATATATTTTGAGTACATCTTAAAACTGAATCAACATCACTTTTCTTGTGCTGCATTCAGACGCCTTCACAGGTATTTAAACCCTCAAATCCAACCATTTTATACGTTTTTTTAAATAGAAAAAAAGCGATGAGCAACTTGTCAGTAAGTGTGTCCACAAATTGCAAGAAATTAGCAGATTTCGAAAATAATGTTTAAAAAAATCTATC
>NW_024625919.1:0-1515 GCF_008729295.1 Plectropomus leopardus | reverse complement strand
CCCACGTTTCCTGTGTTTTTGCAAGAAATTAAACCAGTTTGCCTAAGATATATTACACAGATATATTACATATAAAAAATGACATAAAAATGTCCAGAATGCTATTTTAATAATTAATTTAATTAATCACACACAGAAAAATAAAAACATGTAATATCGATTTTCTTTCCTTTTTTATTTTTGCTAATTTTCCTGTAACTTTTTTCTAATATCTTATATTTAATCCCTTTAATTATCCATACATAAAAATAAAAACATAGAAAATCTCTTCCTTTTCTATTTTTGCTTATTTTCTGTTAGGCAAATCTCCTTGTAACTTTTTACAAATTTCTTGCCAATTAATCTCAAGACTTTATTATTTTTTTGGTCTTCTTCCTCTCATGTTTTTGAAAGAAAGCACTGGTTTCAAAGGGTTAACAGAGTGAGCGTGAGGCGCTCCGCAGGGCTGCGGACAGTTTGCGCGTAAAAAAAAAGCGCGTCCTCGTTCATCCGGTAACATCCGCCTCAGCTCCTCCTCATCGTCTCCCCGTGAGAGCGGCCGGTCTGACGCCACCTCCCGGGATGTAGAGAGGAGCCCCGCGCGCGGATTTACCCTCTTTTTCTCCCTTTAATCTGATGGTTTACTTTTGGAGAAAACTTTGCCTCTTCTCTCCTACATTATCTCCCCTGTCACCGGAGCGTTTCTCCCGCGCTGACCTGCGCTCCTGTGTGGGCAGATCAGCGCCTCCGGAGCGGCTCTCCGCTCACCGGACACACGCGGGAGCGTCACCGGAGGGTTTCGCACATTTTCTGCATATTTTTTGCAAGAAAATAAACTTTTTTTAAAAAAGTTCTTCACGTGGAATGAGGCGCGGACGCAGCTGAAGTGGTGATCTTTATATCGCAGTAAGTCAGATTTTATATTTATTTTGCAGCTTCAGGTCGTTTTTATTCGCTCGCGTCTGCGTCAAAGATTATGAGGAGGAAATAATTTGGTTATGATCTGTGAAAATCGATATCATATCCTGCGTTTAGACGCCTTTCTCAAGCTGTTTGACCATTTGAAACAGGAGCAAATTGGTTAGATTTTTTTTTTTTCAAACATGGGAAAAAAATCAATAATAATCAACTGGGGTTGGAAATGTCCTGCACACTGCAAAAATTAGTAAAAGATTACAGAAATTACATAGAAATGGTATTAAAAAGAAAGGGAAGATTATGGAGAAATTATCCAAAATAGTAAATGTCCTGGAAATTATATTTATTTAAAATTATGTTCAGGGAAAAACAATAAAGAAATACTTTTTTTCCTCAGTACTTCTTATATGTTATTTTCTTTTGCTTTTTTGGCCATGTCTTGTTAAGTTGCTCGTTGCCTTCTTCCCATGTATTTTTCTTTCTTTAAGAAATCAAGTCATTTTATCAGGTTTAAAGGGTTAAAACCAAATGGACATATGAGCAATGGAGCAGCTAATTTGACCGAACTGGTCAAATTGAAGTGCTTAAATAAGAAATATTTATAATATAACTAAAGAG
>NW_024625918.1:0-1833 GCF_008729295.1 Plectropomus leopardus | reverse complement strand
CACACACACACACACACACACACACACACACACACACACACTAGACCTGATGTCATATCTTATGTCACGTCTCCAGAACCACATTAGAGGATGGATATCCACCCCAGTTTACAGTGTCTCTTGAAAAAATGTATCCTCCTAAAAAGGTTCATTTAATGTCCTACAAATTAGTGCCCCACTAATGACACTACATACTTAAAAAGTTACAGAGGTAAAGTATAGAAAAGAAAAATGGTGATGACACACCTTTAAAATAAACCTTAAGAAAATGCAATTTAGAAAAGTAGCCGACTGCAAGTTTCTTTCACTTTCACAAATGTTGTTCTATTTCATTGCTTATTTTTGTTTTATTCTAACTGCATTTCATCATGTAATCCTATATTAAATAATGACAATAATGCAAAATATCAAAAAAGAAGAAATCTGAGCATGCTGATCTCAGAAAAGCATCAGTTTAGGTAACGTTCCCTCACACCTCATCTTCATCCTCATCATTCTCATCTTCCCTGAGTGCCTGCTGCAGACTGGCGGCCTGTTTTTGACCCCAGTTTTAGACATTTAACAACCTTATTAGACATCCTGATGAGTGCAGTCTAGTCCTGTTAGTCGTTCTATACTTTAACAGAAAGAGACTAAAGGAAAATAGAAAGACGAGAGTTTATAAAAGTCATTACATGAGGGAAAAACTCTTTCTATGTTTAGATCCTCACTGCAGAAGCCTCTCAGCGTGGAAACAAACTCTCTAATGTTGGAAGCGCATAATAAATAAACACAGATGATCTAAGATGTTAATATTTTAGTTAAAAGTAACACACAGAGTCAGGTTTCTGCCATAATAGCACATTCTAACAAGATCGCTTACAATTAAAAGTACACAAACTATGTAATATGTATTTCTCCCCACAGATGGAAATCGCTGTAAAAGCTGTTTAATTGAAGGACATATTTACTCAGTATGAAAATATACAGTTAAAAAGTGAAAATCCATGTGTGTATTTAACAGAGGGACTCGCAGGGATCGAGTCCGCTGTGACTTTTGTCTTCTGGTAGTAAATATGTGAGGTTAACCACTGGAATCTGAGCTCCGGCTGGGTTAAAGTGCCGGCTTCACATGTAATGTCATTTAATCAGCACAGTGACACTCTGCTGACAAGAGAGGAGTGAGGACACAAATTAAGAAATACACGCAGCTGAAGATACTCGTTAAAACTGCTGCATATTTATTTTGGCAGAAAAATGAATGGATGCATTTTGTCATGTGTTAGTTTGAGACCCCGATGACTTCCTGTTCTCTCTGCTTTCTCAGGGTCATTTGAGTTTAACTGGTTCCACTTATTAAACCAAAAGAGATCGGTATGTCGATTTGAGATTTCCCATTCAAATGTTCTGCAAAATTAGAGAGAAAGTGTTGGTACAAAAGTGCAATTAGTGGCGGAAACTGCTCAAGAAATGCAGCATTGATTGTACATTTCACACTCATAATTACAACTTTGTTCATGTGCGTGCAACTCATAAAAATGGTAAATACAATATTTCTGAGGAGCACGTGAAGACAGCATTTAACTCAAAACCTCTTAATGTTTTATATAAGGTCAAGAGTTTATCGACTATCTGGACCCAGTTAAAGACTCTGAACTACAACAGATGACCAGATTTGATGATGTCCAACGGATTTTAAGACTGATGGTTGAGTTTGAGATTTTTTTCAAAAAGCTGTAAGCAGTGGTGACTTGTACTAACGTTAAAATGGCCATAAAACAAAGTTGCAGTGACGCTGTGTCTGGTGTGCCACCTGATGCTCTGCTGGGGACTCCTGCAGTTCGAGGCGTTGAC
>NW_024625917.1:0-5386 GCF_008729295.1 Plectropomus leopardus | reverse complement strand
CGTCAAATAGAGGTTCTGACAGCCCTGTGTTCAGGTATCGCAGGTGTTTTTAACGTCTCGTCTGGTTGCAGGACATCTCTAACCGGGAGGCGGAGTCAGAGACGTGGAAGACGATCCTTTCCGAGGTTCGATTGGTTCACGTCAACACGTCCGCTGTCCTCAAGGTACCAACAGGAAGTGACCTTGTTTACTCTCCCTTAAGATGTTTTGTGCAATAGTTCAACTTAGTTTAAGGAAATCCTTAAGTCTAAGTTGATGATGAGGAGAAAACCTTAATTACTAAAGTTTATGCTGAAGATACCTTACGGAGAAGGCCTAAGGCCGTTTTGTGCAACCAAATCTAACTTAAGGGAATTCCTTAAGTATAAGACACAAATTAAGGAGAATACCTTAAATACTATAATGAACATTTAAGGAAATCTTAAGAACACTTAAGGGTGTTTTGTGCAACTGATTTTATTTTATTTTATTTTATTTTAAATCTCATACAAAGGTTGTGTGTTTGTGTTTGTGTGTGCGTGTGCGTGTGCGTGTGCGTGTGCAGCTGAGCGGTGCGTCTCTTCCAGACTGGGGTTTCCGTCAGCTGGAGGTCGTTGCAGAGAAACTGTTTAAAGCTCACAGCAGCAGTTTGGGATGGACCGTCGAGGAGCACCGATACGGAACCAGTATGACCTCTGACCTTTGACCCTTGACATCATCACTCGTCGTTCGCTCGTCACCATGAACACACTCATCAGCTCAGGATGTTTTTCACTGTTTGAAAAACTCGCTGTGTTTAGTAACAGTCCCATTTTTCTTGGTGTGTGTGTCTGTGTGTGCGTGTGCAGGTCAGGAGCAGAAGGAGAGGGAGGCGGAGCTTCATTCTCCAACTCACATAGACGTGGACCGAAAAATTTCCTTCTGGGCCAAATTTTTAGAGCTCCAGGTACGACAGTGAACGCATCATCACTCTGTTATCCAATCAGAACGCGGCGTTTACAGTCATCATGTGCTGAACTCGTGTCGGGTTGTGTTGCCATGGCAGCAGAGTGACAATGTTGTTGTGTGATGTCATGACAGTGGAAGATGCTGACGGTAAAACAGGAAGACTCGGAGCACAAATACAGCTCCTCCCCCCTCGAGTGGATCACCATGGAAACCAACATCGCATACTGGTTGCACTCATCCACCAACGTAAAACACACACACACACACACACGCACACACACAGTGCATGCACTCTCCTGTTCTGTGCTGTGATTGGCTGTCTGTCTCAGGCTCAGATCCATCTGATTGGTAACCCGGTGTCGTGGGGCGTGGCCAACTTCAGTCTGCTGGCCTATCAGCTGCTGGCAGCCGTCTACCTGCTGAGGAGGAGGCGGGGCCTTAAAGACCTCCCTGATGGTACAAACTCAAACACACACACTCACTCACACACACACACACACACACACTTTCGCCTTACCTGTGGAACTTACTTAAGGGTGGAGTACAGAATCCCTTTGAAGTTTTATTTAGTTAAGTAAGGAACATTAAGGTATTTACTGCACTCAGAGAGATTTTAGAGCTGTGAAATTCAACTGTTTCCACGACAACCATCTGTTTACTTGCACTTTTGATATTTAAGGTATTTTCTGCAACAGTTTTACTCTTAACTCACTTTAAGATATCCGTCATTAAAAGACCCACGATAAGGACGACGCCTTAAATACTAAGGTTGAAATGTTTAAGGTAATCTTAAGAAGAACATTTAAGGGTGTTTTGTGCAGTTGATTTTACTTTAAGGAAACCTTAAATCACACTCAAAGGAAAATCTTAATTTTAGATGTTTTGTGCAACAATTAAACCCACTTTGATCAATATAATACCCAAGATAATCAGAAAACCTTAAATACTTACGTTAAAATTTTAAAGAAAAGACTTAAGGCTGTTTTTGTTTTTTTTCACCCAGTTTTATGTAAAGAAACCTTAACTTGGTCTATAGGAAAATCTTAACTTTAAATGTTTTTATAAAGGTTTAATTAAGGATTTCCTTAATTACATGACAGAGATAAGAAAAAAACAAAACAAAAACAACTTTAATGCTAATGGTAAAATTTAAAGAAACAATAAAAAGAAGACTTAACGGTGTTTTGTGCATCTGATTTTATTAAAAAAAAAAACCTGACCTCGAACTTTAAGGAAAACTTTCAGTGTTTTTCTAATGGTGTAATTAAGGATTCCCTTAATTACAGGACTTAGATACTAAGATAACAGTCTTAACACTAAAGTTAAAATTTTAAAGAAACCTTCTGGGGAAGACTTTAGGGTGTTTACTGCAACCAGTTTTATTCTAAGGAAACCTTAACTCAGACTCAAAGGAAAATCTTAACTTAAGATGTTTTTATGCAATGATTAGACTCACTTTAAGGAATTCCTTAAGTATAAGACAATGATAAAGTTAAAACCTTAAATACTTCAGTTAAAAACGTCAAGAAAACATTAAAGAAAAAGACTTAGGATTGTTTTTTGCAATTGATTTTAATTAAACCTTAACCGGAAAATCTTTAATAAAGATATTTTGTGCAACGGTTTGATTAACTTTAAGGAATTCCTTAAATATAACAGCTGAGATAAGGAGGAAACCTTAAATACTGATGAAGAATCTGATGAAGAACACTTGTTTTGTGCAACCGATTTTAATTAAAGAAACCCTAGCTCGGACTTTAAGGAAAACTTAAGGTGTGTGTGTGTGTGTGTGTGTGTGTGTGTGTGCGTGTGTGTGCGTGCGTGTGTGCAGCTGTATGGTGTCAGTTTGTGTGTCTTGGTTGCGTGTGTGTCGGCGGCTGGTTGGTGAACTTCGTGCCGTTCCTCCTGATGGAGAAAACTCTCTTCCTGTATCACTACTTGCCCGCCCTCTGCTACCTGCACCTGCTGAGCCCCGCCCTCCTGGAGCACGCACACACTCACCTGCTCAGGTACACACACACACACACACACACACACACACTTTTTTTTCTTTAAAACTTGGGAGATTTTTAAAAAAAATTTTAGGTAGGCTTTTTTTACTTGAAAAAAAATTGGTTTTATTTTCCATTGAATTTTTTTTCTTAAGCTTTTTCTGCGGTTTTTCTTTGTTTTTGTTAACATTTTTGGAGGTTTTTTTTGGTCAGTTTCTTTAATTTTTCAGAGGGTGATTTTATTTAAATCAGTAACCAAACATGAGATTAAAAAAAGGGATTTTTCATCCAAATCACTTAATTCTACGTCTGACTTAAAATGCGTCAAAAAACGAACAAACCAGCAGCTCAAATCTTTTGTTAACGGGCAGTTACTCTGTGTGTGTGTGTGTGTGTGTGTGTGTGTGTGTGTGTGTGTGCGCGCGCGCGCACGCGCATAGCAGAGCGACACACCGGCGTGCGCTGTGTGTGTGCATGGCAGCAGTGTTGCTCTCCGTCTTCCTGTCGTATCGAACCTTCTGCCCTTTGACCTACGGCAGCCCGGAGCTGTCGGCCAATCAGCTGCAGGGACTGAAGTGGCGGGAGTCGTGGGACATCCTCTACCGTCGCCGCTGACGAGCTGACGGCGTCGGGGTGCGTTTGTTTTCCCCGCCACAGAAGAAAGATTTCAAAAACTGTCAGTGACTTCCTGTCAGTGGCTGACTTCCTGTCAGCCTCCACAGTAAAGGTTTGTCAAAAGTGTGGGACTCAAACAGGAAACTGTGTGAAGTTTAACCCTTTGAAACCTGAGCAAATAGGTGATTTCTTTTAAAATATGGGGAGACAATAGACATGGCCCAAAAATCAATCAAGAAATTAGTCAAAAGTCACCAAAAAAAATAATACATTTGTTTTCTGTAAATTTTTTTGGTCACTTTTTTACTAATTTCTTACAGTTTTGGGGACATTTCCTGCTCAGCTGTTCTTTGGATTTTCCCCATGTTTTTCAAAAGAAATCAAACTAATGTGCTCAGGTTTCAAAGGGTTAAATTGTGTTACATTTTGCTGCAGTCTGACGGGTCGCAGAGAAAGAAATCACTGAAAACACTTTTAATGTCAAACTTTGAGTTTTAAGAAAATCAATAAAAACATGGTGCTTTTATTTTGACATGTTGCACACGTCCAGGTGGATTCTTTAAAAACAAAAATGTTAATTTGCTTTAAAACATTTTTACTTTCATGATTTATTTTTATGATCATCGTTCTTCCAACATGTTTCAATGTTTCTTCTTTTACGCTGAATTGTGAAAAATATTGAACCAGCAGAAGGAGGATTTGGGTTTTTATGTTATTGTGTGTTTTTCTATAAAAAATAAATCTGCATGTTCACAGAGAAAACTTAAAAAACACAAAAACATTTAAAAAGTCTGACAGTACAACAGCGAACATGAGCCACTATGATTATTTAATATTGTATGTTTTTAATTTAAATTTAAAGCAAGCGGAAAATATTGTACATTAAATCTAATAATTTAAGCTCATGACAAGAGGAAATATTTTATATTAGATTTAATTACTTTAGTTAAAACCAAAAAGAAAATATTGAAAATTACATTTACTAAATTAAGTTCAAGATGAGAAACAAATATTGTACTTTAAATGTAATAAAATAAGTTCAAAGTCACATTTATATTAAATTGAATTATTTAATCGTAAGGCCTGAGACATTGTTCTATTTGAATTTAACAAGTTCAGAGCTACAGAAAATATTTTATATTCGATTTAATATTTGAATTTTAAGGCAACAAAATTTGGTTTATTACATTTAATGACTTAAAGTCAAAGCGAGTGAAAATATTGAAAATTACATTTAATAAATTAGGTTCAAGGCAAGACAAAAATGTTGTATTTTAAATGTTATAAATTAAGTTTAAAGCAGGAGAAAATATATCAAATTTAAAAGTTTAATTTATGGCCGGAAGTGACGTGGTGGGGAAGAAAACAAGGAGCAGACCGGTGTTTGTTTGTTTGTTTGTTTGTTTGTTTGTTTGTTTGTTGTTTGTTTGTGAGTTTAAACTACAGCTTGTTGTTTCCGCTCAGTGGCGGTAAATAAAATCGGGGTCCGTTTATCGGGAACGTTTGAACCGGAACTCCGTGTGAGCGGGAAGAAGATGTCCGCCGCACAGCCTGCTGGGTAATATGTTAACGACACGGCGGCGTTGATTGGAGCTCCGCGGCGCGCGCGTGGGGACAGAAAAAACACGCTAAAGACAAAAAAGAGAAAAAATAAAGACAAACGGCGTCTTTCCAGAGGACGCGGGGACAGAGCGGGACAGACGGAAGCTGCTGAAGGTCAGAAAGAGTCCGTTTATAGCGCTGTTTGTTTGTGTTAGCGGCTAATGTTAGCATCACCGAGGAACGACGTCACTGCCGGAAACGACAGCAGCAGCCAGAGTACTACTGCTACAGTACTACAGTACTACTGCTAC
>NW_024625916.1:0-1782 GCF_008729295.1 Plectropomus leopardus | reverse complement strand
GGAGTCCTCGAGCTGAAGGGAACCAAGTCCAAAGTGTACGCCGCCATCAACACGGAGCAGATCTGGATCTACAAGAGCGAACAGGTGAGGCATTTTAGATTAACCCTTAGGGACTGTTTGACGCATTGCACATGCTTTTCATTCCTCATTTTATTGATAATTGTGTGTGTGATAAATGTAGTCCAGATTGTGTATTTGAGTGTAATCAGTGAATTTGCAGCTCAGCTCCTACAATAAGTCTAAAATACACTGTGGAAACTAAATAGTTACATTCAGACTGTTCAGGTCAAAAATGCTCTATTGAAACCCATTCAAACTGACATTTTTGATCCCACAGCCATCAGAGCATTTTCCACAACATTTCATTTTTTTCACCTGATGAGGTCATTTTGACCATATTTGGCATATGGAGAAAATACATGCTATTTCCACTAGGTGACCTGTCACAATCAAAAAAATATAATTAGCATGTAGTATATTGAGAATAATTCATTTTTTTCATTGAAAACATAGTGGCATCATGACAGAACCCTGACATTTAAAAGGTTAAACTTCTGAAAATTAATGAATATTTGATATTTATGATTAAGACCAATGTTTGTTAAAAACAAAATCAATGAAAGTAGAAAACAATATTTATGTATAATATTTTTTTTATAGCCTGATTTTGGAAAAGCGTTTTTTGTGCACAGAGCGGCACGAGTGTGTGCAATATTAAAGCGGGCCCTAAAGGTTAAAAACCGTTATAATCTCCTAAAGTACTTTTTATGTTTTCATACGTAGTTAAAACTGTTTCTAATGAACATTCAATTGTTCCACATTTTTCTAGAATGATGCTTAATTTTTGTGATATTTTGTGTCCTGAATCTGTCGTCTCGTAAGACTCTGACACTCACTGAAGTTGTTTTGCTGCTCTCGTTGTCCGTCAGTCTGTCAGCTCGGATGCACTCAGAGGACGTCTGAGTTTGTCCCAACATGTTTATTGTTTCTGCAACACCCCAAATAGCAGCAACACAACAGCAGCTCAGCGTGCACGCCGCTGAACTTTGTGTCTCTCACTTTTGTGTCTGCAGTGTTTTCGTAACGGCATCGGCATCACGGTGATCGAAGCTCGAGGAGCGACAATCAGAGACGGGAAACACAAGAGCTTCGACCTCATCACTCCGTACAAAACCTTCAGGTATCACATCACCGCACAAAAAATGTGATGGCAATTCAGGTCAAAGATTAAAACAAGCAAATAATAAAAAATAAATAAGCTCACTTACTGTAAGTCAAAACCCAGCAAGAAAATGATTTTAACAGGTACTAAAAATAAAAAAACTTGTCTCATATATTTTACTGTATTTTTTTGTGTATCATGATTTTAAATATAAAATTATTATAATTATGAATTATTTATTGGACATTTTTTCTCTAATATCCTCTCCTCTTTTTTAAAACTCATTTTAACTAATTTTCTTGCAATTTGTGGGACATTTTTTGCCAAGTAAGATAAAAATAAGAAAAAAAAAGATAATTTAAGATAATAAAAGAACAATATAAACAGTGTAAACATTCACAAAACTCAACTGTTAAAAAATATTTACATCATTTGCAGTGGATAATTGCACATTGTGATAAAATGCACATTATGATAAAAAAATCCAGATCTTTTGCTTCCTGCCCTGTAGATCAAACTGGGAACAAAATGTTTGTTCCCTCTGCCAGGCCGTGCCATTTGGTCCCAAAAAACCAGGTCACTGACTGAGAAAAAGCTCCTTACAGTTAATTCCCTGCAGC
>NW_024625915.1:0-2353 GCF_008729295.1 Plectropomus leopardus | reverse complement strand
ATATATACTAAACTGGAAAAAGCTATCAACCTCTTTGCCGCTTTCATGATGTTCACACTTTACGACCTCAAAGCACACAAACACAACAAAGTCAAAAAAACGACTTTTTAACTGGGAAACTCCGAACTCCCGACATCATGTGAACGCAGCATAATCTTATCTTTTGGAAATTTTTTGGAGGAATTATGCAATTTACGGAAGTTTCATCAGGAACATTCGGGAGTGACTAACGCAGTGACACTCACACACATTTACGGTTTCCTGTTAACAAACCACAATCCGTACAACCAGTTTCCTGCAGCGAGGGAGAACTTCACTTACTTTCTTACTTTTCCTGTTTATTATATTTGCACTGTTCTTCCTATTTGCACAACAATTATTCTCTGCATAATAAAAAAAAAATAGCTCACTTTACATTTATACATGCAGTTGCTGCTTGTGCGTTTTCATCTGCGCCTTCCTTGACTGTAATTCTTTAACTTTTATTTACTTACTTACGTTTTATGATCTATTCTTTTGTTTGTGTGCTTGCATGTTTACGCCGGGGGTCTGGAGGAAACAGCATTTTAATCTATGTCCTGCACATGTCAGAATTGACAATAAAGTTGACACTGACATTGCCTCTTGTCTTGCGGGGATTGTGCCACTAAAACCAAGAATTTCAAGCCAAAATAAGAAATAAGAGACTTTTCTAACCATAACTACATGATTTTTTACATAAACATAAGCACAGTTACCACAGCATTGCTGAAACTCAGAGTCTGAACATTTTCAACTGAATGAAGCTCAGTCTGCGTTCAGTCAGGAAGACTTTCTTCATTCATTCACAATTCTCTCTCTATCCACTCCCCCGCTTCCTCCGATCAGCTGATCGTGAGCCTTCGCTCGTCCAGTTAATCAATCGAATTCTGACACAATCTGCAATCATGTTGCAACTTTCAAACTTGAAATCTGTTCTCCTTTCTGCTGCTGTCAGCTGTCATCTTTGGCGATTTGTTTCACCTTCCTCCACCTGATCCGCCTCCTGACATCGTATCCAGAGACCTGGACGTCTTTACAACATTTAAATTATTATCGACTGTCTTTTTATGTCTAATATTGTTGTCACTTGCACTTTGAGCTGGATCCCTTCTATGAAAAGTGCACAATAAATGAAGTTTATTATCATTATTATTATTATTATTATCATCAAAAGCCCATTCTTCTTCACATCTGGATCCTCATCATATGTAAACAGATGTTCTTTTCACTCACTCTCAATAACAATGTAATAACGTATCCGTGGTTTGCAGAATGGATCACAGCCCACATTTGTCCTGGTGACTGGGTTGCCGGTCTGACTGGTCTGACACCAGTCTGGTGTGTGTTTGTGGTGTGAGCTCACAGTGTGTGTTTTAGGTATAAAACCAGGTGAAGATGTGTGTTTATGTTACGGGTTGTGTAAAGACTGTGTATCATATATATGCATGCAGGAGACAGGCGGATGGAAACGCAGAATCCTGATCCGGCTTACGCTCTGGTTTTATCAAATGTGCCCAGGTGTGATGGTACCGGACAACAAAACGGACTGAAATAAGTATTTATTTATTTTTGTTATCACATTTTTCTTTTTACTGTTTGATCTCCGTTTTTTCGGCCTCTGTTTTCACAGTGCAGGAAGCAGTATGGCGCCCACTTCTATTCCAGACTCTCGCCATTACAGCGAAACGGGGCATTAAGACATGTTTCTGTAAACATTTTAGGAGAAAAATAGGCAGTGCAGAAAGATAATGTGATTAATGTACCATCAGCAACAATGCCTCGATTTACTGTTTGATCAGATTTTGGTCAGTTTGAGAGCAAGAGAGAGAGAAAGGTCTTTGTCTCTTCATCCGCTTCTATACTCTTTGTGTCAGTGGTGGTGGGCAAAATAAAAAAACAGGAGTGCAGCCTGAAGTTCGAGGAACAGACCAGAGAGCCAGCGAAACTCCGCCAGATGACGTAAAATACGGCAATAGTTAGATGGAGGGCAGTTTACCACAGTTCATCTACACACAGACTTTCTCTCTCCTAATGAATAGATATATCATTCACAACGTAAAATCAGCTCCTGCATCATTTCCCTTCTGTGTTTTCGCTTATTGTCATGGAAACCACCACAGACTCACACAGCAGCAGCAGCAAACAGCCGTGCACGAGACAGAGAGACAACTTTTCTCTCTGCTGCTTGAATTGAACTTTTACTTAGAAATCTCCGAGTGACTCTGTTCTCGTCTGCAGACTCAGATCAGCTGACACAGCAACTCACAGCAACACACAGCAACTCACAGCAACACACAGCAACTCACAGCAACTCACAGCAACTCACAGCAAC
>NW_024625914.1:0-2741 GCF_008729295.1 Plectropomus leopardus | reverse complement strand
GTTACCAGAGAACCAGCTGATCAGCTGATCAATAAGCATTGACGTCATTGACAGATCAACATGCTGTTTACTGCTGGAGTCCAATGGACTGGTTCAGCAGGTCAATCAGTCCATTGATCTGTCAGTTTATTGATCGGTGCATTGATCGACCACTCCATTGATCAGCTAACTATTTATCTGTCTATTGTTGATCAGTCCATTGATCAGTTATAATATTGATCGGGCCATTGATTTTTCAAGCCATCGATCAGTACATTGATCAGTATATTGATCGGTCATTGTGTCAGTGACTGATCAATAAAATGAGTTGTGAGTTTGTCTCAGTCGTTGTGTCTCCTCGTCTCAGATGGCCGAGGCTCGCGGCGTTCCCCGTGGAAATTACGATGGTCCGGTCCATGATGTCATCAGTATGACTAAATCGGTCCCGCCCACTCCGACCAGCAGGGGGCCGTCCTGTCCAAAAACCCAGAGCGGCCTCCGAAACCTCCACCAATCAGGATTCACGTTGGCAGGTAGAGCTCACACACACCTTTTCTGTTGCATCAACAGGTCAGTTAATGACCACAGCGTTCACACGTCACCTTCTTCTTCTTCCAGGAAGTCAGATCGACGACCACATCCCTCGACGCTCTGCTCAGAGGATCGTGGCCCCGCCCGGAGGACGCTCCAACATCACGTCCTTATCTTAAACGCTCGCTTTGAGTTTGTCCAAAAAACAACGAAAATAAGAAATACTACAACCAGTACTATACCCTCTGACAGGAATACTTTAACTATTACAACAACTAGTACTACACCCTCTGACAGGAATACTTTAACTATGACAACAACTAGTACTACACCCTCTGACAGGGATGCTTTAACTACTACAACAACCAGTACTACACCCTCTGACAGGAATACTTTAACTATTACAACAACCAGTACTACACCCTCTGACAGGAATACTTTAACTACCACAACTACCCTACAGCATCCTTCCAACCAGTACTAAATTCCACAACAGTTTCACTTGTAGAATTAACTCGTACTTAACCTACAACTCAATGGCTAGTTATTAGCCATAACTGTAGTTTTACTTTTAGAAAACCCGATAACCATCCAAATAGTACTCATTCCTAAAATAGTGGTACTTCATCAAATACTAAACCCAAAATAATTACTAGTACGGAATGTAACAACAGTGTTCATGCAATGCTACAAAAACTATTTTATCTGACAACTAAAACTTAATCCTGTTAGAGAAGTACTTCAACTAGTACTGAAACTGATATTGAATCCCAGAATAATAGTATTTTCCCATACACCATCCCTGAAACAATGATACTACAACCCTACAAATACTACTAAAACACAACTCTAGACTAACACTAAGACTAAGACTCAAAACTGCATGATCCTTGCAACAATGGTGCCACAACCCTACAAATACTACTAAATCCAACAGTAGTAGTACACGAGTTAGTACTTTTACATCAAACCAACAACAACCCATTCAACTAAAATCTAAATACTAAATTCTAAAACAGTACTACTTCAGTGAGTACGTAACCCTGCTGAAACTGTAGAAAATCTCTTAAACAAGTACTGCAATCTGGCAAGTGCTGAACCCCACAAAAAGTTACTTCAAATACAGTGATAGTTACAACATTGTTGTAAAAAAAGTACTTTATCCTACAAACTACCACTTAATCCTGTTAGAAAAGTACTTAATCCCTGCAACAATGGTACTACAACCCTACCAGTATTACAAAATACTATGACAACCTCACAACCAGTACTAAATACTACAATGAAGGTAGTTTAATGAGTACTGAATGTTATTGGCTCTTAGAATATGTAGTTTGAAGTACTTTAAATACTACTTATGTGTATTCAACATCACCCTGTTTCATCTGTCTGAAAACTCATCACTTAATTTTCATTGTACAGTCGCAGTACCAGTGCACGTTTGAACTGGTTTCACTGGTTCTCTGTTTGAGGTGAAACCTGCTGGATGTTTTTTACGGGCAAATTCATTTTCTCCATAAATCCATTTGCTGTAAATTAAAAACATGTCGTCAATAATCTTCTGTCACTCTGAGGTCAATACTCGCTCCTGATCAATTAATCAGTCACTCTGATCATTTAATCCATCACTCCGATCAATCGGTTCAACTTTGAAACAGGTAAACTTTAGTTTGTGACTCTTCAGTCTCTCGTTCTGTTTTCTGTGGTTTTCTAAACCTGACGGACTAAACGGTGCTAACAGATCCAGTCTGAGCCTGCATGTAGCCACACCTCTAAGCCACGCCCCCAACGGGATGGTCCCGCCCTCACAAACATCCAGGTCATGTGACTAAACAAAAACACTTCCTGCTCTGACTGTGGACGTGCCTGCCGGATCAGCGGTTATCCCGAAATCCAGACGGACACACGGAAAAATACAGAAATGTTTCGTGTTGTATCTTAGTGTCTCTGTATCTCTTGAAAAACACAAACAAACGAACGAACAGACGAACAAACGAACAGACGGACGGATGGACAAACAGAAGATTTGACCTTTTTCCACACACCTTTCAATCAGTCTGTCGATCATTGTGATCAGTTTATTGATCATGCTGATCATTGTGATCAGTTTATTGATCACTGTGATCAGTTTATTGATATCAGGGTACCACCTGACCTCAGCGGCTCTCTGTACCTAACTGTCCGTCCGTCCGCACCTCCACGGTCAGACTCAGCTGTCCCCCCCCCCCCCC
>NW_024625913.1:0-5040 GCF_008729295.1 Plectropomus leopardus | reverse complement strand
CTAATTGTATTTTTGCACAGACACAAATAACTCCGCAACTGCAGCCTGTTGTGTATTGTGTGTCTCTCTTATTGTGGAGGCGAGTAAGAAGCGTCCTTACCGGCTCAGAGCTGTAGTCTCCGCCGCCTCCAGCTGCCTCACCCAGCTGAGGACTCTGGCTCCTGTCCCAGGTGAAGGGAGAGGACAGGTGAGCTGAGTCCCTGTCAGGTCTGTCAAACATGCTCGTGCCGGATTTAACTGGCTGTGCACGGTTTTGAAGCACCACGCGGGCGTTAGCCAGCTAGCTAAACTGAGGCAGCTAAGCTAAAAACAACAGCACGGCTAACCTCCACACGTCCGCAGAAAAGCCCTCACAGCGGCTCGTTGAGGAACAATATAACCGAGCGTCCTCGGTTCACCTAACTGGACAACTAATAAAACAATAAATGTGACGGAAGACGGTGTGACAGCTCAAACAGCCACTTTTATTTCCTTTAACCGTTGAGCTCGTGCCCCGAAAAAAGTGGACCCTCATTAAAACAGGTGTTCCGTCCGGGGGCGGAGCCTTACGTGCTGCGTCACACAGTGTCGTGACAGTCACAGTGCCTGATGCGAGTTCTCGTCAGCTCGCATTGAGAGCAGAAAAAGCAACACATTTTTATTATTATTTACAAAAACTTATTTGGTGTGACCCCGGACGTAATGTGAAAATGTATTATTTTTGTTACTGTCCATGTCCTTTTTTTCTTTAAATAATATTTTATTTATATTTATTGGTTTATGAATTGATGTCATGTTTATTTATTATTATTTATTATCTTCTGTGTAGAAACAATTGTTCTTGTTTGTCTGACTTATTTTGTACATATTTTTTGTTAAATAAAGCTGAAAAAAGGTCTATGGAGTCATCTTGTCAGCTATAATTTGCCTTAACCCCAATATTAAACCCATGTGTGGGATTGTAAATCCATTGTAATTAGTTATCATATTAGTTTAATTTCTTTTGAAAATATTAGAAAAAAAAGGTAAATGACCAACTTGGTAAGAAATGTCCCAAAAATTGCAAACAAAATGAGTAAAATGTGACAACAAGGGGCTGGATTGTTAGAAAATATGCAAAAAATCAGGAAAATGGCCCAAAAACTATACTTATAATTACAATAATTTTATATGTAAAATCGTGTAACAGAAAACATAAAACACAGAGAAAAAAAAAAATTAACACTCTTTAGCACTCTTTACTCATTTTTTGTATGTTTTTGCTTATTATTTTTAATTCATTACAGTACTGTTAGATAACTACTGGCCGTTAATGTTTGCCTACTTCAAAGTTTAGGACAGCCGGAAACGGAGTGATACATGAAGAGTTAAAAGTCCCTGTGATGTTGTACTGTAGCACTCAATGAATGCCTCTCGACCAATCAAATTGCTCGGTCAGAACTAACTATTGTATAATAATTCATGCAATTTACATCAATTCTTTTGAATTGACTATAAAGAGTTGGTACAGACAGGTCTGTAAACAAAATAAACATTTCGGTGACCACACCAACTTTATTATTGAATAAATATGAACAAAATTGATTGAAAAATATAAAAATATACGTTTTCATACATCTAGTCTGTGAAATATAAGAGAATAGGTCATACCTTTCCAGAAATATCTTCACAAATTATCCAAAAAGCAACACAAAGAATGACACAGTCCAAAGTATGTTCAAATTTGCCTAACAAAATCAGCGAGACATAAACTCACATAAATCATACTTTAAGGAACGAGTCAAGTTTTATAATTAACTACTAGAAGTACAGCTGATTTATTAAATAAAAACATACATTTATTTCAAATGTAAAACCACTAACAACAGATGACAGATAAACTGAAGCTAATTGCTCATGTTTATTAATGAGATATAATAGTTCCATAAATGATAAACAACATAAATAAAATCAGTGCAGTTTTACTTGTTCCTCATTAAAATAATCCACCTGGAAGTCTAAAACAATGGCAACATCACCGGGCACTTTTGTTATACAAAATAATGTATATACATTTTTGGTGATTCTTCATTGGCTTTCTAACACATTGATTAAAGTGATTAAACATTCGACATCACTGCTGCAGTGTTATATGAATTGCAATCGATTGATTATTGTGACGTTTGTTTCATCAACTCCTCTCTACACTTACTGCTTACATCAGAGGCAATCGGCTCCACAGCCAAAGACCTGTTCACACCACACTGGTTTTACCATAAATATGAGAAATAGTAAAAAGACATTAAGGCATGCCTTGAAAAGTAAAATGATAAAGTAACTAGGACATGTAGGAAGGCTTTATAAGCTGACAGATGTTCACATTTTTACACCGTTCACTGACAGCAGACTGAAATAACACATTCAAACTTACCTCTATATATACATATAATTAATATAATTAAGGGTTTTTCTGACCTTTCATGCTGTCATTATGGTTCTTTAAAATGACATGGATGTGGCATAAATTATAAACTGTGAGTTTTCCAGGCAGATGCAGCAGTAATGTGTCTTTATCAGGGTTCCTGCAGCTTAAGTCAAGTAATATTTAAGGCTTTTTAAGTTTTTTTTTAATGCCACTCAGACATAAATTTACGACCAAATTTCTAATAACCAAAACTGACTAAACTCTTATTGTAACAATAAACATGATGTTTTTGTTCAGTGAAAACGTTAGATTATCTATGCCAAATGTTACATGGAAGACAATGATCATATTATATTATCATAAACTTTTTGGTTTACTATCAAAGGGAGAAAATATTTGGTATTTCTTGTCGGGTTGTTTTGGCGATTATGTGTTCAGCAACTTGAATTCCCATCATGACGAGTTTAAAAACATGAATTCATGAAAATATTTAACCAAAAATAGATGTTACCAGTTATTTTGACATTTTACTATGTAACATCAGAAAATGTCTGAGAATTTTAAGACTTTTGTAACATTAATTAAAGTAATTTTAACACCAATAAGGGCCTTATCTTTAGATTCATTAGATCCATGCCTTTTAAGACTTTTTTTTAGGGATCTGCGGGAACCCTGTTTATGTTGAAGGGATCCTTCATGTTCCTCCCGGAGTCTCTGGTTCGGCTCAGCTCCCAGCAACATGTCGGCATCACATCATCGTTTTAGGATCTGGTCTGAGAGCCAGTCCAGACCCTCGGCCAGACCAGTGCCACTGACGGCACAGGACGCCTGGACATACCACTGCAGAGACACACAGAGGGACAAAGACATGAGCTCAGCTGCAGTCTAATGTAAGTTTGACAGTCCTGAAAATAATCACTCGCTGCTGTGTCTCTGCATCAGGAGGGCGCCGAAGTTTATACTGAACCTGCTGTTAACACAAGATTTAAGGGAGCGCTCCTGGTGATCAAGTTTAAATTTTTAACATATATATAACACCATGAATCTTCACAAGTTAATTACTTATATTAAGGCAATTCTTTTTTTGTACTACAAGTATCTTAATTTTTATGCTTAATTACTTTTAAATAACTTTTTTAATAATTGGGGGAAGGTTCTGTTTGTTTGTTTTTTAAAAATTTTTAGGCCATACTATACTAGGACTTTTTTTAAATGCCATATTATACTATCACTTTTTTTTCTTTTTTTACTTTTCATGCCATGCTATACTGTCATATATTTATTTTCATGCCATTCTATACTATGACCTTATTTAATGACTTTTTTTTTGCTTTACTATACTATCACCTTTTCTTTTTTAAATCACTATTGCCTTTTATGCCATACTATAGTATGACTTGTTTTTATACCATTCTATGCTATGACTTTTTAATGAGTCTTTTTTTGTGCCATACCATAGTATGAAATTGTTATGAGTCTTCATGACACATACTTCAATATGATAAATAATGATATGGGAGATGAAAAGTTTTAGTAATTCACTTCTCTCTAAATAACAAACATTCAGCCGTTTATTTCAATGGTGGAATTTAAATAAGTATATTTAGTCCTCAAGTCCTGCACTCAAGTGCAATGTTGAGGTATCTGTACTTTTTTTTTTTTTTTTTTGTATTTGATTTCTGCTAATTTATACTTCTACTCCACTACAATAAATCTACCTTGTACCTTGTACAATTAAGAGGTAAACATTGTACATTTTACTCCACTAGGCTGTTTTAATAACTATAGTTACTTTGCAGATAAAGATTATGAATACAAAATATCAACAAATACATTAACTCTTTATTGATCCTTGGAGATACTTTCAGAGGTTACCAGCTGTTTATAAAGTAATTAAAATGAAAAGTAATTAAAAGCTCCACCATTACCAGTTGCACTGAAGTGATGAACAAATTCACGCTTCAATAAGTGTAATCCTGTGATATAATATACATTATTTTGAAAAACATTTGGATGCTAATGTTTTCTTAATTTTACTAAAGTAGAACTTCGAATGCAGTACTTCTACAAGTAGTCTTGCTCCTATTACTTCTTTCACATCTGATTGCAGTGAGCAGTAAAGTGAGATTTCAGACCCTGTCCCCATCATTATGTGTCGTCGCTGACGGGTCAATTTCAGCACAATGATTATCTCCGCATGCACAAACTGCATTGTGGGATTGAGTACCCGCCGTGGACACTTACCGGCTGTGAGACTCCTGATAGGCCCAGGGCCTCAGTGATGTCACTGACGGACATGGCTCTTGGCAAATCCTGTTTGTTCGCAAACACCAATACGGCCACGCCTCTCAGCTCGTCCTCCTCCAACTACAACAGAAAAAAACAAACAAAAAAAACACATAAATTGGAATAAATTATCTGATTTGAAATTAAAATATCAACCATTTGAATATCCTCCTCTGGTGTAATTTGGTTTAAATAGTGGATCTTTTTCTTGACAGTCACAGTCACAATAATATTAATACTATAACTGCTGCTGTAGCTACACCTCTCTGTACTAATCAGTTACTTATTAAGATTTCTCATCATGTCTCAACACCTGAAGACAACATTTAGCACAGGTGTGTGTGTGTGTGTGTGTGTGTGTGTGTGTGTGT
>NW_024625912.1:0-2139 GCF_008729295.1 Plectropomus leopardus | reverse complement strand
TTTAAAACCTGCAGGCATGTTGGATTGGAAGTTTTCTTTAAAAAAAAACTAGCAACTTTTTTCTTTTTTTAAAATCTTTTTTATTAGTGTTATATTTATATTTTTTAACCTTTTTTTCTTAACATCTCTATTGATTTTATTTTATCAAAAAAAAAGGCCATATTTATAGAAAATTTAACACATTTTTGGACTATTTTCTTTTCCCTTTAAAATTTTTGGTGATTTTTGTGGAAAATGCAATGTTTGTTCCTCCAAAATTTATTTTTAAAAATCATCAAAATTACACCCCTTGGCATAGCCCGAAACTGATTTTCAGATTTTGATATTCCTCATCGTTGTGGATGCTGAGGTTATGTTTGAGTTGAGTTTCAGTCTTATATGTTTGAAAAACGTGGGGCAAGGGAAAATAGAAAAAAAAGTTGGGGTTCTTCAAAAAATGTTGTCCATAAAAATGTGTGAGAACTCTGAATACAAAAATATGACAGTCGAAGCCTCCGTCAGTCTGCAGATTCTCAGGCCTCCAGTTGAAGGGCGAAGCTCTAAGTCGACGGCAGCTGCTCTGATCAGAGAGCCCGGCTGCCTTCGACTTAGTTGTTTTAGAAATGCGTCTGTGTCTTTATGGGATGTCGCTCTCCCTACAGAACGTGTCCCTCTCTCAGCTCCAGGAGGACCGCCGGAGAGATCTGCTCTGTCCGCCTCTGTCCTCCAGGGGGCGATTCCCAGGACGCCCTGCTCTCCTGTTCCAGGAGTAGGTGGGTTACAACCTTTTAATGCATCTTTGCAGAAATGCTTGATATGCATGAAAAAAGAAACGTCTGCAATCAAAAGTTAGGTATTTTTGGAAGTTATGCGCTTGAAGAGGTATTTCACTGCTAGATCTGTAATCGAAAAACTCGTGTTTAAAATGTCATTTTCTCACAGACTGCAGTAATATTCATCAGGGCAGAATTCAAAATGCTCTTAAAAATTCAGTTTTTGAGATAAACTCTGAAATGTTCCACACTTAATCTACCATAACAACAAAGTGTTTTTTTGTTTTTTTATGAACCTTGAAGATTTATTTAGCAAAAATTTGCAAGCATATGTTTACAGTCAAACATTTTGCCGCAATTTAGGCTCAATATTTGATCAATTAAAAATCTGTTCAGGAGAGTCTGAAGAAGACGCCCTGCAGCAAGTTCGCTGTCAAATTTAACAAAAAATGTGTGAGGTTTAATTTGTTTACAGTTTTTTAAAAACAGAGTGATGGACTTCAAAATATGCACTACAATAAAATTTGCAAACGTTTCTTCACAGTTAGGCCTGCATTTCGGTGTAAGTTGCAAAGCTGTAGCATGTACAAATGATTTGTTATTAATTTCCTAAATTTCGGTATTTAGAAGGCCTTTTGGCTTCTGTTTGCAACTGAGGAAGTTTGGCATGAGACTGGATCTGTGTGCAAAGTTTGGTTTATTTTTCTGAATGCAAAGTTGGATTTCCTCAGACGAATGCCTGGCACCTATTAATGAGACAGTATGTTTCTGAAAACAAAAAAGGCAACACAGTATCAGAGTCTTGTTTCATACTCTTCTGCTCTGCTTAGAGTGACAGTTTGATCTCATTTTTGAGGGAAAGAAAGAGTAATGTCTATCGATTTATCCGATTTTGTATTTGTTATGTCATTAAAGGGCATATTTATATAGTCTGTAGTTTGAGCAGCAGCTTTAGAGATGAATTTAAAAAGAGAGAGGTATTCTTCTCTCTCTGCTTGTTTAATAATTTCCATCTGCACTGACTGTTTTTGAAGGCTTGCACCCACCAGGTCCTCCACTAGCAAGACCCATTCTGCCCAAAGACAGAGGAGCCGTGGACCGGGTCATTGAGTACCTGGTGGGGGATGGACCACAGAACAGGTGAAGACGCACCTTTTTTTATCACGTCAAACTCTGTTTGAAGGTAGCTTATAACTTATAGTCACATTCTCATTTAGCAATCTGCAGAATCTCCACCTCTTCTTATACCAACCTGCTGTATCTGTACGACTGGAAAATAATATCTGCTGAAGTTTAATCCAATAAATGAAGACACATTGCATAGCTACATCACGAACTCCGAAAAGCAGCAAGAAGCTGCAACATGTGCCACAAAATTGGCCTGATT
>NW_024625911.1:0-1786 GCF_008729295.1 Plectropomus leopardus | reverse complement strand
GCACCGATCCGCCTGTCGATCTCCCGCTCCATCCTTCCCTCACTCGTGAACAAGACCCCGAGGTACTTAAACTCCTCCACTTGGGGCACGACTTCATCCCCGATCCGGAGAGGGCACGCCACCCTTTTCCGGCTGAGAACCATGGTCTCGGATTTGGAGGTGCTGATTCTCATCCCGGCCGCTTCACACTCGGCTGCGAACCGATCCAGTGAGAGCTGAAGGTCACGGCCCGATGAAGCCAACAGGACCACATCATCTGCAAAGAGCAGGGACCCAATCCTGAGGTCACCAAACCCTGAGGATTTAAGTCCTGTCTGGACTTATGATTTTAAAAAACATAATTTTTTTACTAAACACCATATATGCACTGTACATACAGAGCTCACTGAATATAAAAATATTGACACTATCTTTGCTTTTTAACAGCTTCATTTGGGTAAAGTGGGGTTTTTACACGGATTAAACGAATCAACTTTCCAAACGCTTCAGTCTAATTTCTTTTTAGATTTTATAAAAAATGTATTATTCAAACAGGCTTTATACACATTTTTATCATGACATTTCCAGGACTTTTCCAGGACTTTGAGGCAAACTTTGAATATACTCCTTATTGGGTTTTTTTATAACAGCTTTTTTTGAAAAATGAAAAATGATGAATTTAGAACTGAATATCTGAATAGAACTGAGGGACTGTTGGTTATTTATGAGAGAGGACAGAGCGGTGCAAACAGGGGGAGGCATGTCAAATTAATTTTAAGCACTGGGGAGGTTTTTGGCTTTAGGCAGGCACAGAGCTCTAAATAACTGGAGTTTGTATTTATTTAGCTTTTTTCTCTTTAAATTTTTTGCTTATTTTTGATGTTTTTGTTTTTTCTTAAAAACATTTATGGCAAATTTTAAGGATTTTTTTTTTTCTTTTGCAATTTTTTTGCTTAGAAATTTTTTAGTGATTTACTTTGCTCTGGGAAAGGGATGAAAATGAGGACATCCCCTTTGGTGTCATATTTCCATCACAAAAAAAAACAGGTTCAACTTTTTAAAAATTTTTTTTGCAGTAAAACTGCATTCAAATAAACTTTATTTAGCGTGCACGTCACCTGAGGCGTCTCGGCACGTTGAACATCAGACACATCTACAAGCTCAAATACACACAAAGGCAGACTCCAAACACAGAGGAGGATTCATACATCAGAAATGTTTGTTTGCAGTGCACATCCGAAGACATTTACATCCTAATATTTTAAACTAAAATGCTAAACATGAAAACTCTAAAACTGCTTTATTAGCGGGCTGATTTTAGCATTTAGCTCATGAAACCTGGAGCTCACGAATCTCTGCGTCATAACAAAGAAAATAATCCAGCTGGTAGGACACAGAGTTATTGTTTCTGCCGTTTGGGGCTCGCTGAGGTGCGGCTGAAGGCACTCGCTGTCCCCGTCCTGTCCTCAGGTGTGGCAGCACCTGGTCATCGCTGCAGGTTCAGGATCCGCTCGACCAGCCGCAGCGTCGGCCGGCTGATCGGGTAATGAGGCGGGAGCTTCTCCTCGACACGTGACAGCTTCACGGCGTACCTGCAGGCGGGTAACACGAGTCCGTCATTAAGGTCCCATCTGAACCAGCACATGTACTCAAGTATTATTAAATTACTTTGAAAATACAGTGTCGAGGTAACTGCCAAAATGTTTTCCTTTAAAACCACAAAAAATAAATAGATAACTTAAAATAATGAATAAAATTTAAGAAAGTATTTTTAAAGGCAAAAAAGGCATTTTTGCCCCCCCCCCCC
>NW_024625910.1:0-3018 GCF_008729295.1 Plectropomus leopardus | reverse complement strand
CCTGAGAGTGTCCAGTCTGTCTGTCCATACCTGAGAGTGTCCAGTCTCCAGAGTGGATTCTTCAGTCCAGCAGACAGCAGTCTGTCTCCTGAGTCTCCTGGATGGTTGTAGCTCAGGTCCAGCTCTCTCAGATGGGACGGGTTGGAGCTCAGAGCTGAGGCCAGAGACGAACAGCCTGTCTCTGAGACCTGACAGAATGACAGACTGAAAACACACACAAACCCAAAATTAAAATTTGTTTCATGTTAAGGACGTGACACACCAAGCCTTCATCAAAAGCCCCCTGCTGCGTCACCTCACATCTTCGTGTCTCAGCTAAATAGCTGCACTAAAACTTAACGCAGCACAAGCATGAGAGGAGATTCTCCTCCGTACCAGCAGACGGCAGCCGTCTGTTCAAAACAGGAAAACAGGAGGTCTGGCAGTTAGCCAGGTAACGATGGTTAGCCAGTTAGCACATCACTGACACAACCTCATGTTGAAAGAACAGCAGATTCACTGTGAGTCAATAAACAACACAAGCCATCAGCAAACAATTTTAAGAGCTCAATGGTTAAAGAAAAACAATAGTTTTTATCAAGTTTTTCGTAGTTAATCTTGGTGCACATGTGCGGCTGTTTTGTCTGAACTTCAGTCTTGAGATATTTTGCCATTAGAGGGCGCCACAATGTTGATGCACAAAATATGGAAATGATTGCTTGAGGTGGGCTTAAGTTATTATAATAAATCTACATTTGTCAACATTTCACGTTTTGATCTTCAGAAAATCTTGATAAATTACCAAGACATCAACTGAACTGTACCATTCGTTGCCTCACTGCAAAATTCCGAAGTCTGTCACTCCATATTTTTAAGAATATGCAAAATCAGTAAACATCTTTATATTGAAAAGTCTGAATTTGAAATGCAACCAAAATTGTTTCAGACATTCTTTGAATAAAGGATGTGTATGTGTTTAAAGAATCACGAAGATATACCTATGGAGAAGTGTTCAGAAATGGAGAAAGAAGAAGAAGATGGGGAGGTTCAGGAAGAGGGAGAGGAAAAGGAAGGAGAGGAAGAAGACAAAATGGCAGATCCATGATGGTCCATCAGCAGATCCTTCTGGACCAACAATATTAAATCTTGAAATGTGTCTCCAACCCAAACAGCACAAACCCTGAGGAGGCATGAACTGCTGTTCTGCATTATTCAGGACTTGAAATGACAAACTCTGACACCAATGGCTGAGAAAACTGAAAAGAAAAGAAGAAGAAAGGGTAAGAAGATGGAACGGAAGACAAATAAAAAACCTGTAAGGATCCATCAGAAGACTTTCCAGGCCAAAACATCATATATCCTTGAAATATCCTTGAAATCACATTTCTAACTCACACAGCACAAAGTCTGAGGAGGCAAAAACATGCTTAATCTGCACCAGCTGTGACCTGAACTCACAGCCCTGAGGGGGCCAAAGGATTCGAGGTAAGTTTTTATCAAACTGAGCTACCTCACCAGTGATGAATTTAGAGGTGACTTCAGACTGTGACTCAACCAACCACCAGGGGGCAGCATAACAGCTGTTACTAGCTAAACTAGTGCCAAAAATTCAGATACTGTTACAAAAATCTGAGAATTTGCAGACTTCAACTCGACAACATAGAAAACATGTGAAAACAGCATTTTGGTGTGAATTAAACAAAAACTGTGGGAGGAGATAGGCTTAATTAGTTTTACAGTTTTTTATAAAAACAGTGATGACTTCCTAATTTGAACTTGGTTGGACTTTACAAAAGTGTCTTTACAGTTGGGTTTACAGCTTAGTGGAAGTTTCAAAGCCGTAGACCACTCTGATGATATGATATGAAGTTTTAAAGTTTTGAACTTTTAACTGTCACTATATCGCCACCATCAGGACAACTGGACTCTAACTCCTGTTGAGGAAGTTTAGCATAGGACTGGAGCTATGTACCACGTTTTGTGTATTTTCATGCATGGGAAGTTAGATTAAGAATACTGGAAAATACAGGAGGACCAAGCAGCAGAGCAGCTCGGCCCCTAAAAAAATGTTGATTTAGTAATATATTTATGAAAGATAATTAACAGCTCAGACAGTCATCATTTTACAAACACAAAAGGCAGTTTACTAACCTGAGAGTTTCCAGTTTGCAGTTTCAGTCCATCACACAGCATCCTCACTCCTGAGTCCTGCAGGTCATTGTCACTCAAGTCCAGGTCTCTCAGACTCGAGGACTGGGAGCTGAGAACTGAGGACAGAGCTTCACAGCTTCTCTCTGAGAGCTTACAGCCACTTAATCTGAGAGATTCAATAAAATGTTCACTTAATTATGATAAGAAGAAAATAAGAGTTCACAGAGTCATCATTTTAAAAACATGAACAGCAGTAAACTCACCTGAGACTTTCTATTAAACAGTCTGGACTCTTCAGTCCATCAGAAAGACGCTTCACTCCTGGGTCCTGCAGGTCATTGTTACTCAGGTCCAGGTCTCTCAGACTAGAGGACTGGGAGCTGAGAACTGAGGACAGAGCTTCACAGCTTCTCTCTGAGAGCTTACAGCCACTCAGCCTGAGGAAAAATCAACAAAAACATTAGAAAACAATTACAAACATTGGTTGTTTTTTCTGTACAAAGAAAACTACATTTAATCTGAATGGTTATGTGTCCACCTACAGAGCTTTGTTGGAGGCTTTGACCACTGGCAGCAGCCTCAGAAGAGCCTCCTCTGAAGCAGAGTATTTCTTCAGGTCAAACACGTCCAGATCTTCTTCTGATGACAGTAAAAATTGTAAAAAAAAAAAAAAAAAAAAAAAGTGAAAATTAGACTGACCTGAAAAGATGTCACTATTATACGTTTTTAAGAGAAACTTACTGAGTAAAATATTTAAATATTTACTGTGAGATTTTATTATTTAAGAAATAATAAATCAGCAAGTAGATGAGCTGACTGATGGGAAAAAATAACTGAAGATTAATCAATAAACAAAAAGTGTGATTACTCGATTAAAAAGTAACCGTC
>NW_024625909.1:0-4487 GCF_008729295.1 Plectropomus leopardus | reverse complement strand
AAGATGGTCCTGGGTCTGAACCCTGGGTGGGGCGGGGGGGTGCGCCTTTAAGAGATTAAACAATTGTTGATAATAAATGAATGGATTTTATTATAATAACTGTAACCTCTGAATGGTCTGCAGAAACACATTACAAAAAACACTGAAATTAGGTTTCACATTGTATTAAAGAAAATGTTACCATGCATGCACCAATAATCTTTCAGTAAAATTTAAAATATCTCTGCTATACTTTTTGAAATTTTACACAGTTTACAGCTGACTTTCAAATCAGTGAGCTGGAAGTATGATTTGAAAACTTCAGCACACTATTTGGAGTTAAAGAAAATCAGGAAGAGTAAAAGTAATTAATCTCCAAATGCAACAAATACCAATAGATGAGGGATTAAAGCAAAAGATGGTGCAGGTTTGTTTCCTCTTGCTTAAGCTACTTTATGCAGCTTTACTACCAGGTACACCATATTGAGTTAGTCCATGGGGCTCAGAAGGCTGGAAGCTGTTATTAATTAGACGTAATAGGGTCATGATGATACTGGAAAGTCTCCAAGCTGGTCACTATCAAAAAGGCTGCAGAAATTATGGCGGAAAATGTGTACGCTACTTGATTTACACTGTCCTGCATCTCCCACATACTTATCCCCACAAATTCACTGAAATACATTTAGAGCTGTGTGGTTTTTCTCTCACCATACTTAAAGTACACTTAGTTATATTTTGGTGAGTATACAAAGTAGTTGTTGAGTTTTGTGTTAAATTTAAATGAACTGAGTTTGTATAGTGTTTCAAAAAATGTACTGTACTTTTGTCTACCTCTGACACTCAGCACCATGGACAAAGCCCCATCAGACTCTGAATAAATCTGTTCCCTCACTTTATGATTTATTTATTTATTTAATTTTTTAAGGGGGCTGGAGGCTATGCTCCAGTTATTGAGGTATTGTACTACTCAGCCTCCACTGAAAGGTTTTTTTCCATGGTGCTGGAAAGTAGACTTCAACTGATTATCAAACCTCAGACTCAAAAGGAGCAATTGCATCCTGTCCGTAGAAAAATGGACCAGCTCTTTACCCTTGCAGAGCTGCTAGAGGGATCATAGAAGTTTGTCCATCCAGTCTACACACGTTTTGTGGCACAAAGTCAAACAAGTTTTAATGGGTGTTGGCCTCCACCACCAATTCTGTTTGTGATATTCATGAACAGGTGCAGCCAGAAGGAGGGGTCCGGTTTGGGGACCTTAGAACTGCATCCTCGCTCTTTGCAGATGATGCGGTTCTGTTGGCTCCATCCCACCATGACTTCCACCATACACTGGGGCAGTTTGCAGCCAAGTGTGAAGCAGTCATGTTGAGAGTCAGTGCCTCCAAGTCTGGGGCCGTGGTTCTCTGCCAGAAAATGGTGGATTGCCCCCTCTGGGTTGGGCAAGAGTTTCTGCCTCAAGTGAAGGAGTTCAAGTAAGCCTATCTTTGGTTCTTGTTCACAAGTGAGGAAAAAAAACAGAGTGAGAGATGGATAGGAGGTTTGGCAGAGTCAGCTGCAGGCTGTCGTGGTCAAAAGGCAGCTAAGCTTGGAGGCAAAGCTTTCAGTTTACTGGTCCATCTATTAGGGATGTAACAATGCATCACAAGACAGTGAAAAATTGATTAAAAAAATATGTAAGATTCAAATGGGTGAGATAAAAACTGAACTGTGATACTCTTTTTGAACAGCAGAGGCGTAATCTACTTTTGACCTTGCTTGTTCGAAGTGCCACGTCACTATGTGTTCAGTGCCCTGCGTCATGTCCCAGACTAGAGACAGGTGGCCAACATAAATTAGACAAAGCAAAGTCTCTGCGACATGGGATATTGAAGTAGAAGATGCGCCCTGCAGTTTCAAATCAGAAGTGTGGCGGCATTTGAGCTTTCTTAAGTCAGAAAGAGTTAAAGGCAAGACAAAAACAGTCTGCAAATATTGCTAGCAGATGCATTCATCACATAGTTTGTATTTTGCATTAATACCCTACATCAGAAATAAAAGGGAAAACAAAATGCAGTATTTTGTATAATTTTTATTTGAAATAATTAATATAATATTTTTCAGTCAAAATTTTTCTGTAATCTCATTTTGTATTTTTAAAAAATGTGAGAAAATTGTATAGTTAACCCAGTACCATGAATCTTATCGATTAATGAGTTGAGTGAATTGTTACATCCTTACCATCTATGTACCAACCCTAATCTATGGTCAGGAGCTTTAAGTAGTGACCAAAAGAATGACATGGTGGATACAAGCAGCAGAACTGAGTCTCCTCTTTAGGGTGGCTGGACTCAGCCTTAAAGATAGGGTGAGGAGCTCAGACATCCAGAGAGAGCTGAGGTGGTTCGGGCATCTGATCAGGATGCCCTCTCGGTGCCTTGTGTTAAAGGTTTTCCAGGCACCACCAACTGGAAGGAGACCCAAGGGTATATCAAGGATATATTTAATTCTATTAATTAATTCTATATATTTAATAATTCTTTATTTGAAGAAGGTTAATAACAAATGTGTGAAAGCCATGTTGCTGTGTGTGAGCATAGTTTGCTTTGTCTGGTCAAAATGTCGTCCTGCGGTTACAAAATGTCATTATACCGATTACAATACTTGTTTTAAAGCAAGTACAGAATAGTTGAAGTATGGCTAATGTCAGGAAACTAAAACACTTGAATAAAGTTTGCGAAAGTTGTGTTTATGTTAAAAATGCCACGCTAAGATATGAGACATTGACTGTTAAAAAAATACCATTATACTGATTAAAATACATGTTTTATAGCAAGTACAATATCGATGCGGTATGGCCCAAATTAAGTTAGAGAAAGCTAGTTTTACATTGAAAAGGCAGCACTGTAATGTGAGACATCCACCCTGACATCTCCCTATGCAATAAGAAAATCACACTAGAGTCCTGCATTAAAACAAAATGTTGCCAGGTACCATAATCTGAGCTGCATAAGAATTCCTCCCAAGATGTTTTATTCAATGCAAATTAGTGCCATATGAGTGTAATCTGCAAGTCAGGGTTGATGCACAGTGTTGAATAACACTTACATATACAGTATTATTCATTTTTCATCCCCACCTTTTGTTTTGCGTCAAACTTGCTGATTCTTCTGTAATTTAACTCTCATGCGGATTGTTGTCCTTGAATTTCAAAACAGATTTAAATTGAGTTTTAGCAGTGAAAAGAGCTGCTTGTCCTACTTTATTGTAAGTGAACAAATAAATATAGTCTGATCTTTGGAAAAATAGCCTAAGCCATCATTGACAGCTGACTCAATTACCAAACTCTTGCGTGCTGGCTTTTATGGAAGTCTGCCCAGTCTTGGGCACTGTTTATATCTGCAAAAGAATATTTTTAAATACCCGAAACTGCAACCAGAAGTGTCTCCTAGAAATTACGTTTGTGTGTTACTAAATTGTTTTCAGAATTACATCAGGATGAACACTGTAAATGCTGCCTGAAACACTACATTAGTGTACTGGGCACTCGCAATGTCCTTGTCTTTGATAAATATATACAAGCCAAATGGGGCTTTAGTCAAAGGGACTTTATGCAAAATTCAGAGTGTATAAGTTGTCTGGAGACTGTTCAACATGGCTGAGCCAGGGGCTGGCAGCTATGCTACCTCTATGCACAGTGCTTAACAACAGCAACAGTACTGACACGGGGGAACCAAAGGGTGTGCATAAGGCTTTTGCAGTGACAGCGTCCTAATATCAGTGGTTGGGACACTGACCTTTTTACCTTTGTAATGTTCCAGGGTTTTTGGAGCAACACACAGCTTTCCTATTCTTTTGTTGCACCTCTCCCAATTTTTTTGGAACGTGTTACAGGCATAAAATTCAAGATGAGTATATATTTTTTTTAAAAAAACAATAACGTTTATCAGTTTGCACATTAAATATCTTGTCATTGGACTGTACTCAGTTTAATATATGTCAAAAGGATTTGCAAATCATTGTATTCTGCTTTTTTGTTTAACACAATGTCCCAACCATAGTAAGTGTTTACAAGTCATCGACGTTGTATTTGATAAAATAATCACCACAAGGAAGACCATTATCAAACAACTTTCCGTTGTTTGCCACAGCAGACAGCTGTACACTGCGGTACACAGACTCTTGGAGATAAGCCACGTATCGGAAACTTTGAGGGATGAAATTACCGGATAGACGAGTGATCTAACTATTCTCAGGGACTCTCTTTCCTGGAAAATTATATTGTCAAAGTTGTTGTGGCACATCCAGCTTTTTTTTATGGGTGACACTACTGGGCTTAGCAGCATGCCGTTGGATTCATGAGCAGACAAACATGCCCCTATTCCTGGCTCTGTGGCTCTATGAACATGATTCAACTGCAACCTCACAAAAAAACATTTCACAACAGTGTTTTCAGTCATGGTAAGTGAGACTCTTGTGTGTTTTATTGACATTTTACCATAACAGTTGCCAACCATGATGCCAGCTTTATG
>NW_024625908.1:0-1821 GCF_008729295.1 Plectropomus leopardus | reverse complement strand
TGTTGAGTCTTCGTGAGGATCGGACGCCGTTTTGGCCCAAACGTCACAAAAGACATCGAACCAAAAACCAACAGGAAACTTTTGTTTTAATTCCTTTCGTTGAGACGAAGTTCTTCTTCTTCTCCTCTTTCCGGAAATCGGAGACGAGACAAACAACAACAACAAAATCACAGCGGCCTCCATTTCCCACGAGTCACTGCTGTCTCCGTGAGGGGGGGGGGCGGGGCCTGCGGCGGCTCAGCCCACAGCTTTGTGTTTCCCGCCGCAGCAGCGGCAGGCCACGCCGCAGCGGTAGCACGCCCTGAGGGGGGCGTAGCAGCACATGCAGGGCGCCAGCAGCGACAGGCCCACCAGCGCCGTCCAGCGCAGGCAGAAGCGCTCGTCGCTGGTGTCGCAGGAGCACGGGTCCGAGTAATCGCCCTCCGGGTCCGACATGCAGTGGTACAGCAGGCTGTCGGCGCACCACATGAAGCTGACCCGCCGGATGCAGGTCTGAATGGGGTCGGGGGCCTCCTGGCAGCGGCCCCGCCCGTTGTCCTCGTGGTTGAACATGTCCTGACAGTAAACGCAGCGCGAGCGCTCGCCGTCCTCCTTCCGCCTCTTGCCTTTGGGCTGCAGCGCTCGCGGCTGCACCGTCACCACGGCGCGGTGTCCGCCGCTCAGCTCCAGGCAGCCCGGTTTCCCGTCGCAGCCTCGCTGCGCGTCGCAGCTCAGCGGGTACGGGTAGGTGTAGTCGTGTTTGGGCGGCTCGCTCTTGGCGAAGTGCACGTAGGCGTCCAGGTTTTCGGGCTGGGTGAGTTTGTCCCGCGTGGAGTTGGCGTGGCGGTAGTCCTCGTAGCCGGTGAGCCAGGTGCGCTCTCGGGGGTTGATGCGTACGATCTCTTCCTCCTCCACCTGGAAGCTGACGTGGCGAGGGAACATGTGCACCGCCTGCAGAGACGGAGAAAAGACGGAGACCGTTCACAGACTTTGTCCCCCAGGGGACATGAGGTCAGCAGGGACACAGCTGCTAACAGGTTTCACTGCAAGGCCTTATGGGTAATGCAGTTGATTTAGATGGGTTTCAAAACAAATATAAAATAAAATAACACATTAACACAAAATAATTTTTCTATATGACTCAGATTTCAAAGAGATTTGAAGAGAATGTAATGTAGTATTTTTGACTCCGTACTGTTATGTCTGTTTAAATTTTGGACGCCTAACCAGGGACGGGGGTTGCGAATTAGCCTTGGCTAGAAACCTGTATGCATAGCATCTACTCTGTATTTGTCCCCGTCAAATAAACACGTAAATAAATGTTCATGTGCTTCGATAAACACGCCGCGTGACTCCGATCAAACTGAAATCAGAAGAATTCATTAAAACTTTACTTTTACTTTTCAACGAGTCGCTGAAAACGAGTGCTGTTAGTCCACGCTGCAGCTCTGACTCCCCTCACCTGGTCCAGGAAGTAGTGATCGGAGGGTCGGTGCTGCTCGTAGAAATGTCCCAGGATGCAGTGGTGCCGCCGGGCCTCGCAGAAGTTGTGCGGGGCCAACGTGTGCATCGCCGGCTCTCTCTTCTGCGACGAGTTGGACGAGCTGTCGGTGGCCGTCTGCAGGAGAGAGAGCGGACGGCGTGAACAACATCTCAAACACTCGGGTGAGTCTCACCTCTCGCAGTGTGGACGGAGAGGTTGAAACTTTCTTTTAGACACTTGAAGCAGTGAAGCCCGAAATCTGGCCCCTGAGTGCTGAGTGGCCCCCCAAACATTTTCCAATTGACGGTAAAAATAAAGTGAGTCACACTGGGAATTTTGTCCCCTCGGTCTCCATTAGG
>NW_024625907.1:0-1658 GCF_008729295.1 Plectropomus leopardus | reverse complement strand
ATGGATATTATAGGGTTAATGCAGCAAGTTACCAAGTCACATTACTTTTGAGTGCAAAGTTACTTCACAATAAAACATTTTTGGCTCTGGTTTGTGTGTATTTGTATTTCCTGTGTGTGTGTGTGTGTGTGTGTGTGTGTGACATCACCTCCTCCCCACCGGCCCATGAGTGCCTCTTCTGCTCCTCCAGCTCCTGTATCCTCCGGCGCCTCGCCGCCTCCTTCGCCTCCCTCTCCGTGTTCTCCTTCATGAAGAAATAATTTAATTTAGCATCATTTCACGGCTGCTGTGTCTGTCTTTGACCAGCAGGTGGCAGCAGAGGTCCGCTGTGCTCTGTATAAAGTGGCTGCAGGGACACTCTACCGTACTTAACCCTTTAAAACCTGCAGCGACATCACTTTTCTTGTGCAAATTTCAAAAACATGGGGAAAAAACTGTTTGCAACTTGTACCTTGACAGCATCAGAGAACTTGCAGCAGAAGGTGTTGAAGATGCTGAAGCAGTCGTCCAGTCTGAACGTCTCTCTGTCTTCACAGAAGAAGTCCATGAGCTCGCTGCCTTCCCTCTTCAGCTGCTGCCGGCTGCCGCGCAGCGAGCACAGAGACGAGGTGGCCGACTGACACACGAACAAACACGAGTGGAGGCGTGAAGACAGAAACACACAGTCACTGTACTGCAGTGGTACACAACTTACGGCCTATGGGGCCAAACCTGGCCCCCAACAGGGTGCCAAGTGGCCCCCAACTGTTTTCTAAATGTCAATAAAACCAGAGTGATTCACACTGGGAATTGTTTGTCTACTTTTAGTCTCCATAAGGTGTCAGAGTGAATAAAACAGCATCAAAATAGAGCTTGTTGATCGAAAAAAGTGGAGGATCCCCAACACCCCCGACAGAGGTCCTAGCTAAGACACTAATGTCCTAAAATTATAGAAATTTCCTGAAATCCTTGAAATGTGCTAAAATCCAGCAAACGTCCTAAAATCAGGGAAATGTTTTAAAATCCTATAAATGTTCTAAAATATGAGAATTGACCTTAAAATATAGAAAAGTCCTAAAATCCTTGAAATGTCCAAAAATCCTAGATGTGTCCTTAAATCCTAGAAATGTCCGAAAATCCTGGAAAAGTCATAAAATCCTAAAAACATCCTAAAATCCTAAATGTGTCCTAAATTCCGAGAAATGCCCTAAAATCCTGGAAAGGTTGTAAAATCCGAGAACTGATCCCCCGCACCTCCCGACAGAGGTTCGAGAAACGTCCCAAAATCCTTGAAATGACATCAAAGAAATGCCCTAAAAGCTTAGGAGCACCCTAAACTCATAAACATATGGGGCCGCTGTGACTGGCCCCTGGCCTCCTGTCATTTTGTAAAAGTGGCCCCCAAAAAAGCAGGTTGGGTCTCCCTGGTGAACGGGGACAGAAAAAAACTGTACAGAACTTTGCTTGGATGTAATTTTTGCATTCAGAAGTTGTACTTAGTGCAGTATTTATTTCTGTGTGTTTTACCTGCAGGAAGCCGTCGAGTTGCTGCAGCAGCTCCGTGTCTCTCTGGATGTTCTCCTCTACTGAGCGCGTGCGAGACGTCAGCCACTGCAGGTCAGCGTCCAGCGTTTCCACGGAGATCCTACAAAAACAACAATACTGTATATTTTAAATAT
>NW_024625906.1:0-3100 GCF_008729295.1 Plectropomus leopardus | reverse complement strand
AAGCTGCATTACCCTGTTTGGAAAAGATATGTTTCCCTGACTGAGTGAAACACAAAAAGTTCTGAGAAAAAAGTTAAAATTGGAAGGAATCAGTGTCTTTCACAGCCACAGGTGAAGGTGAGCTTGTTTCTTCTGCATTCTTGTATTTTTTATGAGGACGCTCACGGACCATACGAGTGTTTCAGAAAAGTTACTAAAGAGTACTGGGGGACTGACTGTTGGTGCTTTCACAAAACATGTACGCAATGACATTTTTGAGAAAAAATCATTAGTAATGTTAATAAAATAACTAAGTGGATTAAGGCCAATAAGAGAACAGCTACAACAGTCTGATAAGTTCAGAAAATTGTTTCACTTTACTGTAGTGCAGCCTTTAAAACCAGGAAAAGACAACACCGATGATATAATAATATCTAAAATCTGACATGATATCATAACACCACTTTGGTATGTTGCCCAGCCCTGTTGCCAATTAATAAATTGTTTTAAGAGTTGTTTTTTGTTTGTTTGTTTGTTTTCAAATTTAAGAAGCTTGTGCAAACCTTTAAATACTCTTTTGCATTGTCAGTGTCCTCCTCCCAGCAATGCTGTCCCTTGTCTAGACAATTCCCTTACTTTGTTTCACATAATCTTTTTAATCACAAATAAATATGCATCAATTAATGAGTGATATGTCACCGAACTCAATATAATCACACACATATTGCTCTTTACTACTCCACCACCATGACAATAAGGAACATTCTGTACTTACTGATAGAGACTCGTCTTTGAGGGAACAGTTCAGTTACAAGACGATCTGTACTGTGTGAGACTCTGACACTCCCAAGTTCAAGTCAGGCTGCAGCTTGAGAAAGTTTTTCGAAATCACACCCAGCAGTGAAAGGCACACCCACCCATATTTTGCTTTGTGTTGTGCCAATGGGTGTGCTGCATAACAGTCTGCTCACCACAGACATCCAACATAATGGATGGATGGATGGATAGATGGATGGATGTAAAGATAGATAGATGGACAGACGGAGATTGCTATTGTTCTTGTCATCGTCCAGCTGTCCCTGTTAACTAAAAGTAATTTGTATATATCCTGAATCAACTCACTGCTACTTCACCAAATATCTATAAACTGAACAGCCTTGTTAAGTCACAAACTGCATGAGACTAATTTTCCACTTACTTACTAACAAGCTGGCATGCCCAGCTGCCAAATGTGCTTCCGCAATTCTCACGTCACGGTACGGACACTGAACAGATAAAATAGCTTTTACACAACACTCAGTTCACATGTGGATGTTACATATGGATTAGTTATAACAAAAAGATGAAAAATCTGTTGACTAACAGAACTATCATAATGGCAAAATATTCTATGCACAAAGTTAAATTTGTGAAAAAACCACCAATCTTTTTGTTTCTGTTGTTGTTGTTGTACTGCAAATCCCTAAAATGTGTTAAATTGAAATATGCAAATGAACCACTCTACTGTGTAGAAATGTACAATTAAAGAGACCCTGGAAAATAATATGGTCAACCATAGTAGACCAAAAATTGTCTTATAGGCTGCTATTTACGTTGTGTAATTTATTTGTTTATATATTTATCTTCTGTTTAGTATTTTATTTTTATTTCTTGTGTTATTGTTTTTCCTTTAGCCTATTTATTTTAGCTGAAGAATCCTTTTCATTTCTTCCTCTACTTAGACTCATGCCCATATAGTTGAATTGCCTTATTGCTGTAAGGATTACATTTTTTGATAAAGTTTTAAAAAAAAAGATTTTATGCACTTTTATTCTAAGGTTACACAAGCAAAATCATGACAATACGCAGAGTTATTACTGTACAATGTTAAAATGATGACACACTGAGTTAGTAAATGTTGCGTATTCCCATTCATTCTCTCTCACAGCGGCCCGATTGCACATTGTCTCATATTTTATGCTGTGTGGGAAAGCTGATTCTTACCGGAAGTGCTCATTTCATTGAAATTGTTACTTTTAAGGTAAAAACAATTTTTTCCTCATGCATAGGGTCAATTTTGTGATTTTTGGCTATTTTGCCTCCATAACATGGCTTCCTGTGGACTATAGTGAAAAGGAGAATCCAAAACACACATCAAGGTGTTTGTTGTTGTTGCCCAAATTTCAGTTAGATATTGCATCATTTGTGTATTCAAACATAAAATTTCACATAACTTAAAATATGGAAAATAAATATCTTCCTGTAAATAAGGAACTGGGGAAATTTCATGTTGACTCATAATTCAATTACTAAAAACATAAACATAAAAACCCCAAAAGAGACACAAAAATGACCACAGAGACCCAAACCAACTACTAGAAGACACAAAATGAAGCCACAAACCAACCACAGATGCAAAACAACGACAAAGATCACCAAAGTTACCAAAAAGTGATCCAAAACATCTCCAAAGAGAATCTGTGTCTCTTGTTCTTATGAAGGAGGGGTCAGAGCCCTGTGCTCAAGATGTCTTTGACTCATAATCCGTCCATGTCTACAGGACGAGCAGCAGAGCTCACTCAGGAGAGGAGTATCGGCCAGCAAAGAGAACAGTGTTGGTGGGGTTATGTCGGATGAAGAAGAGGAAGGGCTGATCTGCAGTGAAACTTGGGGGACGAGAGAGTGCCATTATGCCTCCAGCAGTGGCAGCAGCAGCCTTAGTTCCCTTCTCATTGACTTCCACGAAACTCTTGTGGACAACTTTTGACAGTACCAGGTTTTTGGCTGTGGACATACCTGTCAGTAGAACACAGAGAGTCATTGCTTGCAGCCTGCCTCATGTTTTGCATTACTATTTATTGTTTTTGTTGTTGTTGTTTTTTGTTATTAAAGTGCAACCTTTGTGGTTTTGAAAGACTGATCATTAAATGACATTTCTCTATTTTCTTTCTAGTTTCCTAGCAGTACTGGTGATTAATAATGATTTTATCGATATATAATTAATACGTTCTGTTGTGCTCTTGAAATATTATTATAGCAAATACATATAGCACATGTCTCACCAGAAAAGTCGCTTCCAACACCAAAAGCGTCCTCCATGCCCATGCTGATCAGGATAGTCTTCAAGTCATACGTCTCCTCC
>NW_024625905.1:0-4436 GCF_008729295.1 Plectropomus leopardus | reverse complement strand
ACACACACACACACACAGACACAAATAATCTATAGAAATGTTTCACACACTAATCAACACCTCAGGAACACACAGCTCAGTCACAACTAAAATATAATGAAGACACTATAATGAGCTAAACATTTTGAACAACTGCTTCTACCTGTGCCTGGCATACGGTTAGGAAACTGGGGCATTTTAGTGGAGGAAAACATATAGGGTTTACTAATATTGCAAACTAATACTATATTATTACAAATCATGCTCTTATACAGTCATATT
Organism: Plectropomus leopardus; assembly: GCF_008729295.1. NCBI lineage: Eukaryota > Metazoa > Chordata > Actinopteri > Perciformes > Serranidae > Plectropomus > Plectropomus leopardus. The sequence goes on along the minus strand of NW_024625905.1, from coordinate 4,175 downwards.
GTTCTGTTTTGTTATACTTTTTCAAATTATTTTAATATACTGTAATATTGTAATGTTGTCTAATATACTATAGAAATGCAATATAATATAGAATTTGGTTTATTCATATTTTAGCTCTACAGTATTTTTTTAATTTTGCCATGTGTTTTTAACTGCATTTTTTAACCCAGTTAGTAAAACTTTGTCCATAAAATACAGTTTATCATCATTGTCAAATAATGCTCTTTTACACTATTGCAATTATAATGAGCAACTCTAAACTTTAAATTAAAATAGCTGCACTTAAAACCCACAATGTATCAGTTTAGTGTTATCATTACCTGGACCATCATTATCGCCATCACCATTATCATCAGCCCTGCATTGTCTGCTGGGGCATTGCGCAGGAAAGATGTCACTGTATCATAATTAGTGTAATGTGTTTGCCGTCCTTCATAAAAGATGTTTTCATTAACTAGTTAAAGTTCAAGTAGGTTTGGCTTGTCAGTGTTTGAATATTTGGACTGCGTATATATATTTTTTTCAATCTCAAGTTTATCATCTAAGGGTCTTTTCTGGTGATTTTAGCAACCAAAATTCAGCTGACTGATAATGTACTTTTTTTTTAAAGATTATATTTTGGGGCTTTTATATCCTTTACTATAGCTGAAAATAGACAGAAAAGGATGGAGCCCAGCCCTCTGCTGAGGAGTCTGCCTTTTAGTACATGGGTAACACGCTCTACCAGTTGAGCTACCGGGGTGCCCTGATGTACATTTTATAAGAGCAAGTCCATCATTTTATTCCATTCAAACTAGCCATGTGAGTAATTTTTACGGACTGCATGCTTCTATGCCTCTAAAGATTCTGACATCTTTTAATGTACTTCCTGTTAAATCTCCAGTAAAAGAAAAAAAAACAACCTTTATAGTTTATAGTGCCCTTGGCATTTCCTTTTAACAAGGTACTCCAGGAAGTCTTTACTTCTCATATCTTCAATCCAAAGCTAAACTACTGATGTTCTTCAAGGTTTGTTTAGCCACGTTGACTTGTGATACTTAAACTAATGACAGAGCCTGAAACGCCACAGTTATTTGTCACATTTCATAGTGTTTCAAAATGACCATGAGAATGATTTTAAGGGGGCTAGGTGACTATATGGCTGTGGTCTTTTACCACTGACTCATTGTGTTCATACAAATCATTTCACCGTTGAATCAGGTCGGGATGGTCATTCACCAGAAACTCTCAGCTCCCTGGCGATTGCAATCCTGTAAAGTATAATAACTCTGCGAGTGGTTCTGTCAAACCACATCCTCAGCTGATGAGGTCCAGCGTCGGATTCTTAAGCCTAAAGCACTGCAAAAAAACGACTTCAGAATCAACTCATGGCCTGTCAGACACCAGGTGGTGTCAGTCCTTTTATAAACAGTCATAATATTATTTTAATTACTTTGTAATTTTCCTTATTACTAATGCTTTAAAAGTTGGCCCAAGTTGCTGATGTAGGATACTTCTCAATTTGCAAGAATGTGTCATAATGACAAATTTAGGTTCAGTCATTTTGCGTACAATAAATCCAGTTTAAGCTGCAAATGGGACCGGATCGGCAAAACTGGAAACTGATCCAGCTCTATTCTCGAACAGAAAAACCAAACTAGTGCTTCCTGTAGTTTTTAATTTCATGCCAACCACCTAGTTCCTTGTCTATTATTAGAAAACATTGTCCCTGCTGGAGGAAATGTAAAACAGTTCACCTAATTTGTACCAAAAGCTTTTTTTCACCAAAGGGACCTGATACACAGAAGTTAGGGGCAGCAAAATTAAGCAATTAACTGTTTTGTTATACCAACTGTCAATTGACAGTAGAACAACAAGCTTATACAGTACTTCTGCCAAGCATCATTACCATTTTAAGATGGTGAAAACATTGTGCTCAAAAGAAGAAACAAGGGTGCGCTGACATGCAGAGACACAGAAGACAGACAGCACAAGAGAGGAATTTGAATAAATAAACTAGTAAGGAATGGAAGACAAAAGAAAGACACTAAGAAACAAAAGAAGGGTGTCAGAAAAAAGAAGAAAGAAAAACAAAAATAAAGACAGACCAAGACAAAGTGGAGCAGAGAAAGAAGAAAGGACTAGATTGGGTTGTTGTGCAAAGCTGCTCTTGACTCTGTGATGTTCGCAGAGTTCTGACAGCTCCTCTAGTTCAGCACTCCCCTACCTGACACTTCAATACAGCCTACTGCTGGTCTACGAGCGTCTCTGTGTGTGTTTGTGAGTGTGCACGTGTGCGTTTTTTATCAGAGAGAGAGATTGTTTGGAGATAATTCCTGGGAATTTCTACCTTTAAATGTGTGCATGCATGTGCTGTGAGCATATGCGCGGGCATTTCAACGGCCACCAAAACCTAATTCTGTTCCCTAATTCAAAGCAGAATCGAGTTGAGCTGACATACACAGCAGGGGTAAACGAGATGGGGAGGATGTGTGTATGTGTGTGTGTGAATGTGTGACAGCAACTCCCCCTGTGGTGTGACCCAATTTAAAGTGGGGAGATGAACACAGCTCCACAGTGAGAAGCAGCCCCTGACAGGAAAAGAGACACATGCACACACACACATACACACACACACACATGCAAGCACACAGTCACACTAACACACACACACACACACACACACACACACACACACAAATGAAAAAGAATGAATCAGACAGAGAGGAAGTTACCTTTACAGCGAGAGCGGGAAACCCAGTTGGTGCCTCTTTAAGGTGCAAAAATCAAAATAGAAAGTAACAGGCCTCGCTGTTTCTCACTCCCTATATCTGTTTGCATGCATGACTGTGTGTTTGTCTGACTCACTGGGTTGAGGAGCACGGTGAGAAACAGCTCTCCCCCACGGATGCTTTTGTCCAGTTCTTTAGGTCCACCAGGGTATTCCTTATAGTAGATGGTGTGAGTAAACAAGCCACACGTCTGGCGGGGCAGCACCTAACACACATACGCACAAACACATAAGGGAGGAGTTGTTAATATTGTTCATATCTTCAGTTCACACAGGAAGTGCAACTGAACAAACAGCACGTGATAACAGTTAACCAAGCAAACTATTATCAGCTGGCAATAATGATAATATCTATGTCAAAACAACATTGCATCGGTCTCATGATGAATCCAAATTGATGCAGCAGAACAAGAGATATCACCTGTTTTAATTTTGCACATTCTTTTTGACAAGGTATAAAGGTATACATTTTCTTTTGTTCCATGTACAATCAATGTAATTAACATGCCAAATTCTTAAGTGCACCGTTTTTGTGGCACTTTAAAACTTTTAATGATTGGAAATGACTGTGATCACTGCTTTTATAGACATGTCTGTATTTTAATTACTTTTTAACTGGTTGACTGTGATCAGTCCTTTTATTGACACTTTTAATTGATCTTCACTGATACTTTTACTTTAACTTTAGTGATCAGGAATGCTTTTAATCAAGTTTGGTTGTGTGCTGCTATGATGTCCAATGTGCCTGTTTACTGTATTTTTAATTTTTTTTTGTACTGCCAACTACAGATCAAATTTCCCCTTGAGGGACAATAAAAGCTCTGAACTGAAAACTTGGAGTCTACATGCCGACAGTTAGATGGTGCGTTCCATTTCCACTGTAAAGTCGAAATTTTTTAGTTACAAGTTGAATATTTCAACTGAAATGCCCCCTAAAGGTGGATTTTCAACTTTGGAAGTCAGAGGAATCTCCATGTTTACTAACACTTCTGTTATATTTGTGTCTCATTATATCAGCCATGCACATTCCTTTCCAACTTCTATCAGTGGGCATGTTACTGCAGTATCTGTATGCGCAAAAATGCAGTGTTATGTGTTGTTATCAACTGGTATTGCCAACGACGGCTGACCTGGACAGAACTGGTATTGCAAATACTTTGCTTTTTCAACTTGTTTTAATGGTGGTGAGTTCCATTTGCAATGAGAAGTTGGAATTTCCAGGTTTCCAGTCTGTAATTTTAACAAGAACACCCACTAAAGTTGGATTTCCAACTTCGAAAGTCAGAGGAACCTCACCACAATATGGCTTCCCCGCACATCTACAGGAGTGACAGCTGTAGTAATATACTGTTTATTGGCACCTCCGTCTTATTAGTGTCTCATTAAATCAGTTCTTCACACAGCA
>NW_024625904.1:0-2403 GCF_008729295.1 Plectropomus leopardus | reverse complement strand
CTGGCATTTAAAGGGTTAAAATTCTATTTAAAAAAATAATATTTGATATTAATGATTAGTACTGATGTTGGTTACAAAAATAAACTCAACTCAATGAAAGTAGTAAAACAGATTAATGCATAATATTTTTCGAAGCCTGATTTTGAAAAGCTCATTTGTGCACAGAGCGATACGAGTGTGTGTGATACTAAAGCAGGCCCTAAGGGGTTAAAGACAGTTAAAGTAGAGAATCTTTCCAAGTGGAAAACTTTAGGTGGTTTTTAGGCAAACATTCACAGCTCTTTGAAACCACCGACGTATGTTTATTAGAAATACACAGCGAGAATTAATATCAAAAACTAAAACACAACCACAAACACTGCATCAAAGCCAAAACAGAGAGGAGGAGTTTCTCCCCTGAGACTTTCAGCTCCACCTCATCGCACCGAGAAAACATGAGGCCCGTTTCCACTGCAGGAACTCGGGGGGGAGTTTGCTCTCGCCTGTTTGTGCGTGTCTCCACCGCAGGGAGCGCCGCTAAAGGCCAATTTTTGAGAACTTTTACATGGCAAAACAAGTCCCTGCCTCTGGGTAGGTCCTTCTCTGGGCCCCAAAAACTGCTTCGTGGGGGTTGGGGTTGACTTGACCTCTAGTTCCCAGCTTGTCATAATGCGTTTACAAGCTTCAAAACTGTACTCATGATGACGCTAAATCCATGTTTATCTTGAAATGCACCACCGCCATGTGCGGCTAATTTTGATGGAGCACGCCACATATTAGCAGGAGCAGTAACCGCGTGATAGAGCCGCTCTCTGAGGCTGGCAGAGACAGAGCGTCTGTAGAGAAAGAAGAACGTGGCCATACCTGGTCCCCTCTAGGACGCCAGCTCTTCCCACCAGCACCAAATCAAGGCCACTATAACAATCATTCCTATGAAGGGGATGGAGAGGACAGGGGGCGCAGACGCACCAGTGCAGTTCTGGGAAAAGACAAAAGGGGAGGAGGCGTGTCGGGGAGGGGGATGGAGAGAAAATCAAACCAGAAAATAATCAGAGGAGGAAAGTCAGAGCGTGTCGGGAGGAGAGGCGAGCGTGAAGACAACGAAGACAAAACAAGAAATGACATGCAGGCATCGAAAGCATCAAATTTACACTGAATTTGATTTATTCACAGCGAACAGATAAAAACATGAGGGAGGGAACGGGAAGAGCAGGCGAACACAGAGCGACATCAGAGATATTTAAAGACAAAAAATACAAACATCTATGTCTTTAAAGATCTCTGTGGAGGGCAAGAATGGACAAGTCCAGAAAAATCCCAAATTTAGTCTCAAGATTTGACTCTAAGTCAAGCTCTAAGACAAAAATTGCCAAATTAACACAAGCAAATCCCAAACTCGTTTAAAAAAGTGTGAACGCCAAATCAGTGACTGTGAGAAAGTGGCCGATGAATTCACCTGCAGACCAGACGACGTCTATTGATCGGTCTCATTTTCAGGTCACAAAATCCTGAATTCCAGAATTATTAATTCATCCGGAAAAATCCCATCTCTGGTGACAGTCTGACAGCAGCCTGTCAAGCAGCCCTGGCTGTTAACCCTTTGGCACCTGAGCAAACTGGTTTGATTTCTTTGAAAAACAGAGGAAGAGGGCAAAGAAATGGCCAAAAAAATTAAGCAAGAAATTAGTCAAAATTATCTGAAAATAAAAACAAAATAAATACAAAATAAACAAGAAAATTACCCCAAGTAGGTGATGAAAAAAATTTTGGTTTTTTTTCTCTCTCTGTGGTGTAATTTTAAATATATTTTATATATATACAGTTTTCTGGACATTTTTCCCTGTTTCTTGATCAAAGCAATCTTAGCTAACATTCAGATAATTTCCCTTTCACCTTTTTTTTTTAAAAAAAAGAAATCAAATCAGTTTTCTCAGGTTTCAGAGGTTTAAATGCTTGTGAAAGGCATCTGAATACGGCACAAGAAAACTGATCCAGGTGTTAAAGGGTTAAAAAACGCAGCGTGCTGATGGAACATGGGCACGCCATCAGACACTCCCTGCACTAAAACCAAAACAGGTCACACAGGTAAAACTCAGCCTTAAGCCTTAACGCTGAAGTTGTGTGTTCGGTTTAGACGGCTCCTGCCCGTCAGCGAAGCTCACGGTTTTTGGCGGAATATTCCTCTGAGCGAGCAGCACGTAGAAACACACAGATGACAAACTGCCCAGCAGAGACAACAAAGAAGAAGCAGCTCACAGGAAAACGCTTTAAAAACCAGCAACACGAGCCGAGCTGAAGCCGCTGCAGAACCAGAAGCAGGACGAGACAGATGAGACGGCCAGAGAGTCGACTGAGCCGTCAGCCGCCGACATGCACACAGACGTCACGTTCACACGTCACACCGTTACTGTCACACCGTCACAC
>NW_024625903.1:0-1088 GCF_008729295.1 Plectropomus leopardus | reverse complement strand
TCTGTGTGTGTGTGTGTGTCTGTGTGTGTGTGTGTGTGTGTGTGTGTGTGTGTGTGTGTGTGTGTGTGTGTGTAAACCTGATTACTAACAGATTAGTAAGTGAGCATCAGATCCGGTCTGGAAACTTCTGGCTCGGCTCGCAGCCCCGGCATCTCTGACTCTTTTCATTGCTGCTGACATTAAGTACTATTAAAAGCCTTCTTGGCTCCAACTGTAAGACTAATTGAGAGTTTCTTATTAAAGTCTTTTTCTTATTTGTAGTTTCCATTGTAAAAGAAAAAAAGAAACTGAAGCAGCCCTGCAATTAGAGTTTCTTTTCCTGTGCAAGAGAAGAAATCCTCCAGTTTACCTCAACTGACATTAACCAGTTTAATTTTAGCATCGCAGATCTTTTCATTTTCTCCCATTTAGAATCCATATAAATTTTGGTTTCATTTTTGTCAGGTTTTTTTTTTGCTTTTTCTACTCTCGGATACAAATAAGCAGCTGCTCTGGGAATATTTCTTTATTTATGATCTGGTTAAAGGATGATGATATTTTGTCTTTGCAGGAGTGCCTGGAAAAGTGCGGTGAAAGCCTCCAGGAAATCATTAACTACCACATGGTAAGTCCTCCCACTCTGCTCGAGACTGTCCCCATGTGTCCTCCACATACAGTGGATTGAGACGGAGCAGCAGCAGTGATATCATCCAACGTTTACTGGCAGTTTAAGGCCTCACAAGGCTCCCGTATTCCCTTCAGAGCCACACAGAGGGTCAAACTGAGCTGAACTGATTCCACATGGATTATTTCAGTCACACATCAGTTAATCTGTCTGTCTGTCTCTGTGTAACTGTCAGCTGTATCACATCTCAGAAGAAAAATGGCAAAAAAGACACTGACTTTCCAGAAAAGCACTTACTCGTACGTAAAGGAGTTTTTCCTCATCAGCCGTGAGTCCGTAAAGCCCTCTGAGTCACATTTTAACTTGTGATAATGGGCTTTATAAATAAAACTGACTTGACTCATGAGACATCTTTTAATCAGGTCTCAAAAAAATGAAACTAAAGACTTTTGCAATGGCTAATAAAATCTTTTATAACAATTAT
>NW_024625902.1:0-4493 GCF_008729295.1 Plectropomus leopardus | reverse complement strand
AGAGTGGTGAGTGTTACTGTCCACTCTGCCTCGCTCTGGATGATCTTATCGTCTTTTTCTTGGAGCTTGGTCTTGCACTCCAAGATTCTGGCCTCAAGAGCACTCTTGTCGGCGGTAAATTGTGCGACCAGATTGTCCTTTTCAAGGCGAACCTGGCGCAACTCTCTGTCATGATTTTCTTGCAGAGATTTGGCTTTGGAGTTCACCTCCTCCACCTTTGCCGACCACATGTTGTTCAAATCTGCTTTGGAGGCCGTTAAGTTCGCTGAGGCAAGTTTGAGGTCGCTGGTTTCCTTCTTCCAGGTCTCTCTCATACTCCGGATCTGCTCTTTCCAGAGCTCAGAGACCCGGTTGAACTCAGCGCTCCAGCGGCGTTTGACTTCCACGGTCTCGTTCTGTGCTCTGCACAGCTGTTGCTGAAGGGAGCGGATAATATCATCCCTCTCCTCCAACAACCTTTTGGTGTCAAACACTGCCTCCTGTGCTCGGTGCTCTTTCTGTGCTTGAGAGAGACTTTCTTGAAGTGAGCGAATCACCTCATCTTTCTCGCGAGCCAATTTCTTCTTTTCACCCTCGACCTGTTTTCTGATGGTTCTCTCAGACTTAAGAGCCTTCAAGATCTTCTGCTTTTCCAGGTCATTGAGGGTGATCTGTTGCTGCAGAGTAGCAACATCCACGGGCAGCTCACAGGAAGTCTGCAGGTCCTGGATCTCTGTGCTGGGAGTTGGGATGGAGGTTTCTCCCACCTGCACCTGCTGAACTGAGCTGTCCTGGTTTTGCATGATGTGGTCCAAATGTAATACACAAATGTAATATGTGAGGAAAGAGTCTAGTGAAGGTCAGCCCGACACTTCAACGACTAGATTGATGGTAGGCTGAAGAAAGGTTTCTTGGAGATGTTGTGTGGTGAAGAAAATCCTTGTCTGTACGGACGATTGTTGTTTGGCAAGCTGAAGTTATCTGCTGCAGCACCGGAGCGATACTGAGTCAGCTGACTGTGAGACTGACTAAAGGTAAGATTCAGAGGATCAAAGGCCTTCTGAACATCAAAGGACGGAATGTGATGTCATTGGGCTTTACAGTTCCAAAAATGTGACATCACACTGTGACATCACACTGCGACATCACACTGTGACGTCACACTGCGACATCACACTGCGACATCATACTGTGACATCACACTGTGACATCACACTGCATGGTCACATGACCTCTGGAGATTTTCTCCAGATCATTTTAAATAATTTTCAAAATCAATAAATTTCTTGCAAATTGCAAATTTCTTGCCAAGTTGCTTGTTGCCTTTTTTCCAGGTTTTCAAGAAAAAACAAAAAAACATATATATATTTTATTTTTATTTTTTTTCACAGGGTTTAAAGGTTTCAATACTTGTGAAAGACGCAGAAGAAGAAAATTCTTGCAGACTTTTGGCTCTGACTCAAAGTATTAAAAAAGTTTCATGCACTGATTCATTGTGGCCGTAATTGCCTCCTAAAATTTCATTATCTTAGTTCGCTTCTTGAATAGAAAAATGACTACAATAGAATTTTGTTTTTGTTTTCTTTTAAGAAAAGATAGAGAAACTGTAAACAAAAAGATGAAGCAAAGTGTCCTGTCAGTCAGATGGGATGAGTCTAATATTAGAGGGAGAGGAGGCAGAAATCCCGTCGTGTTTACAGACTCGAGGGCACGCTGACAAAAAGGATGAAATGACAGTATGGATGAACGGTGGTGTGGAAGCCTACACTTCTCTCTGCAGCCTTCAGAGTGACAGCTCTGCTGCACGTCACAGCTGCCAACACAGCCCTTCATCATCCAGAGGAGGAAGAGGAGGGAGGAAACGGACTGGCACATGTTACTGCGGAGGAAACTGGACTCTGAGATTCTCCGGGGCTGCCATTTGTGGGTTTTTAACTTACGATTCAGGTGCGACAACTTACGAACGCACTGTGTCAGACAAATGTTTCATTAACATGATTTACTAAATGCACATTTTGAGACCTGAGTCACAGCAGTCAGGATTTAGATGACTGTACACTACAGGGACCCATATATATAAACAATTTTTTTTTTTTTTAATTAGTTATTTATTAATTTTTCACTAAAACTTTTAAGGAATGTTTAGGGGGGAAAATGTTGTTTTTTTCTTTTAACATGTTGGGGTGATTTTTTTTTACTTTTTTTTGTCCTTTAGTCCATTTCAAAGAAAAACTTTGTGATTTTTAAAAACATATATTTTAGCAATTTTTTTGCTCTTTAGAAATTTGTGGACGTATTTTTAAGGGAAAAAAATTCTATAATTTTTTTAGCATCTTTTTTAGAAATTCATGGAAAATTTTTTTCTTTAAAGATTTTAAGCGTGTTTTTTTTCTTCAAACATTTTTGGTGATTTTTTAAAGATTTTTTTTTTGGTCCATTTTTAAACGATTTTTTTTTTTTGTGATTTTTTTTTTTTTTTAAGAAAACATACCTTCCAAACCTTTTGGCCCAGTTTTTCTAAATGTCTGTCAGTACATCGGCTGCAGGCAGACCTGTAAACTGCATATGTGCATCAGATTGAGGGGGTGGGGCTTTGCAAGAGGATTAGTTTGGTCAGGAAGTTGCAGATAATGTATGTAATTGTTCTCTGGTCAGTCCAGGTGTGCACACTGCACGTGTGTGATGCACGTGTTGTGTGTGTGATGTTACGTGTAACGTACCAAACCAAGCCTGCTGGTCTCCCTGAACCTCGATGGCGAGTCCGAAGTCGGCCAGCTTCACCGCGGCGTTCTTACACTTGCTGGCCAGCAGCAGGTTCTCCGGCTGCGAGCACGACACAAACAGCAAACAGTCACATTACGAAAACTCTCCTTGTGCAAGAGACATTTACATAATTTCAAACCTCCGCTCTGAAAATCTGTGGCGATGTAAACATCCTCAATGTGTCAGAATAAAGAACAACTTTTTTAATGTAGACGCTGGCATTTAGGCGTTTGTAGTTGTGCATCGTTTTGGGTGATTTTGCAACTCTCTAGAACTTGATTTTGATTTTTTTGAATCTCTACGTGGTCATTTTGTATTCTTCATAGTTCTTTCGGGTTATTTTGTATTTTTTGCATCTCTCAGTTGCCTTTTTAGTTCTGTGTCTCCCTGTCATCATTGAGTGTCTCTTTGTGGTCATTTTGTGTCTCTTTGTGGTCATTTTGTGTCTCTTTGTGGTCATTTTGCATCTCTCAGTTGCCTTTTTAGTTGTTTTGCATCTCCCTGTCATCATTTTGTGTCTCTTTGCTTTCACTTTGCATCTTTTCGATGTCTTCGTGGTCGTTTTGTATTTCTGTCTAGTCACTTTGCATCTCTGAAATAACTTTGCATCTTCTTGTAGTTACTTTACATCTCTCTGTTTTTGTTTTGCATCCCTTTGTACTCAACTGCATTTCTTTTTAGTCATTTTGCATCTCTTTGTTGTTGTTTTTTTGTGTTTCTTTGTGTCATCAGTCACTTTGTGCAGAGGTTCTGGTCCAGAAGTCCTGGACCTGTACGTCTGTTAAGTGATCCATCTGTGATACTTAAAAGCCAACGCCCTGGTACGGAGCTCGAGGGGGACCAACCTGATTTCAGAGGGGTACCGTGTCACGCCTCTGGTCTGCATTTCAAATACAAACTTTCCTTCTCTTGCTTCTGGTTTTCACAGGAAAGAAAGTGTGACCGAGCACTGGGATGTAACCAGTTAAACCCGGATCAGAGGACTAAGAATAGCCACGGATGCAGCGCACAAGCATTCATACCCACACTTATACATATTCTAACACACACACACACACACACACACACACACACACACACACACACACACACACTCTGAGGCTGAGACGGACAGATGGGACTTGAAAAATGTGTATAAGCCTTTTTTTTGCCATTTGTTTACTTGAGGAAGAGCAACACAGCTTGTCTTTCTGCAACAGTCGTGTCTTTCCTGCTCAGACGCTGATGTAACAGCAATCTGACAAACATCTACACACGAGTCCGCAGCACGCACTGCGAACACGGCTCCTCGTTTTATAACCGGCGGCTGCTCATCGTGATTGATTTGTGCCGATAATCATTCCAGCACAGAAACAGCTGGACGTGTCGCTCCAGCTGCAGGACAGTCATCATGTCACCCTCTGCTGGCTGCTCCACAAACTCATTAGAGGACTTTTGACTCTTAAACAGGAGTAAAAAACATTTAAAAAGAGGCCGAACCAAATTAAATTATGCAACATGAATACAAAAAACTACAAAATCTCATAGTTTCTGGTACTGAAATACACAGTAAAATCATTTTTTAAGAAATAGTGAGGATCTTTGTCAGGTTTCCCACCAATTTGGGACAATTGCACTTGTAACTCCACATAGAAGAGACGAGAAGAGTGTATTTAGGTTAGGGTGTATTTATTTTATTTTTATTTTGGCTGTAGACTTCTGTTTAGGTGAGTGCTGTACTGTATATATCTGTTTCATTTTGGCCTTTATAT
>NW_024625901.1:0-2142 GCF_008729295.1 Plectropomus leopardus | reverse complement strand
AAAAGGTGTGTATAAAAAAATATAGAAATATATACATAAAATACATGTTTACACACACACGTATGTATGTTCTGTTTTTAACTTTTTTGTATTGTAGCTTATACATATTTATAATTATAAATATTTGCTTACTGTGCAATTTAAAAAAAAATATTACTGTATTTGTATTTGATATTTGATATTTTTTAGAAACTGTGTGGTGATACTTACTTTTTTCTACTTTCTATATGTATTTATGCATGGCATAGGAGTAACAGTATAATTTATTCTGATTCTGATAGAAAAGCACCGATGACTAACAATTAAAATACAATAATACCTTTTTTTAACAAGTCAAATGTCCTGGAAGTTGTAAATTCTACATAGTGCGAAAAAGAAGCAGGAAATTATGTATTTGAAGCCCCAAATTTCAAATTTCATATGTGTCCCCTCCAAATGTTGAAATGGCACCTACATCATTGTATACATATTTCTATGTACTGTGTGTATAAATAGCACGTACAGTTTACCTTTCAGTTAGTCTGGACAGTATATTGATTGTCCAACGATGAAATGAGATCTTAGATTTTGGATATCTTTTTTTAATATGTGTTGTCTTTTCCTGGTTTTAACAGCTTCGTTACAGACTGTTCTAGCTGTCCTATTATTTGCCGTTACACACTCAGTCATTATATCCACATTATATCTGCTGATTATTAATTAGGGCTGCACAAAAAATCAAAATATTGATTGGTTGATTAATTGAAATCACAAAAAGTGCAAATCCAAGTCGCAGGAGCTGCAGTGTTTTTGACTGAGCTAAAATGTGTCACAAAAAAATATATATATTAAAATAGGTAGGGATGATAACAGTTAATTTATAATTAATTAATCTGTCGTTAAGGTTTTAGTCAACATGTGAAATTGAATTGATTAATTGATAGACTATGCAGTGCTGTCAAAGTATATGCAATATGTTGCTGTGAGCTTTGATGGAGAAAAAAAACACTTGGTATTGTTTAAAATAAGCTTTTATGCTTTTTCAAATAATGATTAACCAATTAATCGATTGTTAGTTTGACCAATAATTGATTAAGGGAAGTGCTTATATCTTTTTTCTTAGTTGAATAAGCCAGGAGTTTAACATATTGCTCAACATCCTTTAGTAAAACTACACTTTTTTTTTTTTTCTGCTAGATTTAAAGATAGATTTACAGTTATGAATTCAAATGTTTAAAAAAGCCAATATATTTATCAAATTTTTTAAAATTATATTTAAAAAAATATTTATATCTTTAGTTTTTTTAAGAAACCAAACACCACATTTTCCCACAATAATGTAAAGTGTTAAAAGATTAGATTAACGGCATTTTTTGTGGGGGTTGGGGTGTGTGTGTGTGTGTGTTTATGTGTTTATGATATTATACTTGTGTGTGTCCTCGTGTTGCGCAGTCCGGGCTTATGGTGCAACAGAGCTGATGTTGTGGCTGAAACTTGAGCTGCCCGTCTAGCCGGGATTAACGGGGGTAACGGAGGTGAGGCCGAATGTGCCAGAGCTTTCACTAGTAGTGAAATATTTCACAGTATTAGTACTTTTACTTAAACAAATGATGTGAAAACATCTTCCGTCTCTGCGCTCAGATATCAAAGCGGGAAACTGTCACACAGACTGTTTATAATCAATATCTCATCAATATTTAAATATGTCGGCCTAAATTCTGCACATTAAACTTGCTGAGTGTCACATCAATTGATTTTTGTTATAAAAACACTGAGCTGCTGTAATGGATGAAATACAAAAGTCTGTCCTCAGTTGCCCTTCATAATGTTATTAATACCAGCAGAGTGTTTACTTAAGTAAAAATAAGTAAGTAAAACCACAGTGTAAAAATATTCAGTTACAAGTAAAAGTCTTTTAAACACATACTGATGTAAAATTATACTTATAATACCAAAAGTAAATGTGCTCATCTTGCAGAAAAGACCATTTATTTTATTTTATTTTATTCAAAAAAATGGACAGGACAAATGAAATTTCGTAACAACAAAGGGTCAGAGATTTTAAAGAGACAGCTGCTGCACCTAAACATGGTCACACATCAGAACATATTATACACATAGTATAAACAATTAATATGCAGTAAAAAAACAAAACAGGAGAAG
>NW_024625900.1:0-3315 GCF_008729295.1 Plectropomus leopardus | reverse complement strand
GTGTGTGTATATATATATATATATATATGTGTGTGTGTGTGTGTGTGTGTGTGTGTGTGTGTGTGTGTGTGTGTGTGTGTTTTATGTGTGCATCTATGTATGTGTATGTATAGATTTGCACAGTTTTGCTCTTTTATTTCATGTAAAGCACACTTAAATTTTCGATGATATAATTTCTTTCTTTCCTAGTCATAAAGCTATGGTTTCAAGGTTAAAAGGAACTCCTATAGTGCATTATAGGTATATATACACAGGATATAAATAGCCATGGACATCAAAAACTGGACACACTCCCAAATACATGGTGCAAACACACACAAGCACACTTACACAGTGCTTAAACCCAGCAGCAATGTTGGTGTGTTCAGTTTCACATGAAAAGTGGAAATGTCTGCCTCATTTAACAAACACACTCTACCTGTGGTTACTGTGTGCAGCACTCAGTGTGCAGCACTCTGAATAACAGCAACACAGCAGCAGGAAAACTCTTTACAGCCATGTGTGCAGTCAGTATGTGGGTACATGTGTTTACATCTTAGCATGCATGGTTGACACACAATGAGGTAGGTGTGCATCAGTGTGCATCTGCTTGCCTTTGAATGTGCATTTGTGTTTCAGTGTGTGTTATGTGTGTGTGTATGCGCGTGTGTGTGTGTGTGTGTGTGAGAGTGTGTGTCTGCAAACAGGAAGTGAAATCCAGCAGTGTGCCGGTCAAACGTGTGCAGACTGCGGCTGTAAAGGCTGCAGCACTGGAAGTTGGCCTGTTGTGTAACAGCAGAGATTCATGGGAAAGCTTTCTAAAAACAACCGGAGAGGAAGAGAAGAAGAAGGAGAGAAGAGCGAGAAGAGGAAGGAGGAGGAGCAGAGTGTCCTGTAATGATATAAAAACAAGAATGTGCATGCATTAATTCTGATACCAGACTGTGAAAATATATTTTTTCCTTATTAGAACCATAGCAGAGACAGTGATTGCTATTTTTTTATTTTACTGAAATGAGCGCTCATATGTGCAGGATCTGAAAACGTCTTACTTTGGTACTTTCTAGTAGGGGATCGATAGATTATCGGCCTGACTGATTATCGGGGCTGATATTTGGCATCTTGCCAATTATCTGTATTGACATTTTATTTTAATGATCACCAATGAAATTAATTAATTAGAAAGTCCAAAGGAAGTGCCAGCATGGGAGGAACTTTTACTTTATAAAACCTCAGGGAGCTATTTTGAATTATTCATTTTTTATTTAAATTTTCATATGACTTTATAATAAAAGTTGCAGGTAACTTGCTGTATATGATATTGGACATTTCATTTGCTAAAGGCATTTAAACAACATTTTGTGTTGGAGTTTGTTTTATTCCAAACTCTAAATATTGACAGAAATGTTAATTTTTATTGTCAATGCATATCGGTTGCAAATATCTTTTATTGGTCTGATTAAGTACTAGCAATCAGTATTGGTATCAGTCCTGAAAAAACAATATTTGTCGACCCCTACTCTCTAGTATGATGTGTATAAAAAAAGAAGCAATGTCTGACAGCAATATCAGCCCATTCTCACTCCGAAATTGTCAAATATGTCTGCTCTGTCAATGCTTTCAGCATACATCAGGATGGTGCTGCATCATCGCACTATGTGCATTTTGTTGACATCACAGTTACAGCACTCTGGAGTGTAAACAGCTGATGCAAAATGACACCTAAAACATCATAAGTAGACGCAGAAGGTCACTGACAGAGCGGCACCATGTGACGAGTTGGGATGAGAACTTGTTGGCAACATCTAAATACTGAAAGTAAAGCAGTAAAGCAGAACTTTATCTGCAAGAAACCTTTGACTCGGCCTAAGAACAGGAGAACACCTCTAAATGAATCAACAGGGACCAGCAGGAGTATCCCAGTGAGACTCTTACAACATCCTGCTAGTGTCACAAGCAGCCAGACTGACTACAAACAAGCAGCAAGGCTGAGAAATGAAGCCAATGCACAGGTGCCAAAGACTGCAGTTCCTCTAATGTCCACTTGAGGCTGACTCCAAAGCAGAGTCAATCCTCATAAACCCCCATGTTAATGCCAAACTTTACAGCATAAATAAACTTTGTTTATAGATGTTTACAGCCTGATACAAAAACAGTTCTGGTCTCTATAGCTAATTTCAACATTCATGACAACAAGCAAACAGATGCGTCCAGCATCCAGAGCAACATTATCATTAATCTGCAGTCCAGTATTCTCTGCCCCTTCAGCTTTTGTTTGGCCTGAACCAAGTACTGAGACAATTATGTCACTTTACTTTTTTTATTTTATTAATTTTGTTTAACCTTTGTTTAAGCTTTTTCAAGAGTGTCCTGGCCAAGATAGGCAGCAACAAAAGTTACAGATGGACAACACAAAACAAAAATACAAAATCAATATATGCCACTCCAAAACAACAAAATAAAACACAAAATAAAGTTACCACAAGGAAGAGTAACAAGTATGTTAATATACGCTATAAGTAAACCATAACAACAAGACAGTTGAGCTAAGAAACACCCTGACATCAGCATGTAGAAGATGACATACAAAAGTCCTGCAGCAGAGCTCTGAAACCCTTTCGGCAGAAGAGTCCACATATAGTATATGGAGCTACATACACAAAGACTTTTACCAAACTCTGTGCAAACCCTAGGTATAGACATTAGAAACAAGCATGAACAGAGAGCATAGCAATATTCATTTTTTTGCTTTTTGTGGACACATTGAAATGTTGAAAGTAGGTCAAGAACAGCTGTGTAAATAAGAGAAAATGGCAGCTAAATGCTCCACTCTGTTTACCAGCGAGTCTTCAGCTGTGTCTGTCTGCTGGTTGCTGAGCAGGTAGTGCACAGTTCCAGTGACTGGTCTAGATTTTTTTTACTAAAAATGGCTGCCTACTGGGGGTTGATAAGAGCACTGAGACATAACAAAATATTGAAGCTGGAAAACCAAACAATGATCTGAAAGAGGCTCAACAGTTCTGTGCAGCTGCAGAGTTTGCTGGAAAATCTGATATTATAAGTACAAGTAACTTTTCGCATAGCACCCAGTCACTTGACTCAAACACTTTCAGTCATCTGAAGCCCCTTTCCAGCTGCACAAAAAAAACCCCGCGGACATCTGGCTTTTGTACTTAACCCTTTGAAACCTGAATAAATTGGCCTGACTTCTTCAAAAACATGGGAGGAAGGTTATGAGCAACAAAAAAAGAAATGACCCAAAAATTTAAAAGAATTTATTAAGAAGTACTAGAAATTTACTGGAAAATTAGTGAAAAAATAATAATAAAAATAATA
>NW_024625899.1:0-3913 GCF_008729295.1 Plectropomus leopardus | reverse complement strand
TGTGTGTGTGTGTGTGTGTTTGTGTGTGTTATGTGTGTGAGTATGTGATACAGATAGATATACATAAACACTTGATTTAAAAAATTAACTCCATGTCGTAACCCTGGAGATAAAACAAGTTCAGGTAAATTTAATCCAGGATTGTGAGCATTTTCCTTGCGGTGTTAAGTGCCTGTCATTATGCCTGAGCATTTTGGCAAGAAATGTCCTGGAAATTGCAGATTTAATATAGATTCTGAAAATTAGCACGTCTTTTATAAGCTGGGGTAAATTTCAAGAGAGCTATGTTTAGAATTATCACTATTAAAAACTTAAAATAATTTTACAGAATTATTATCATTTTATAGCACAATTTTCAGGTAATTTTCTTGCCCTTATATTTTAACTTTCCCATGTTGTTTGTTTGTTTTGGGTTTTTCAAGTGATTTCCTTTCCTGTTGTTTTTTTTTTGTATGTTTTTAATAACTTTGTTGTGTTTTTTTTGGGGGGGGGGGCGTTGTTTGAGGGTTTTCAGATAATTGTATTGTACGTTTTACTAATCACTTGCTTATTTTTCATTTACTCTTAAGTTGCTCATTGCCTTCTTTCCATGTTTTTGAAGGAAATCAAACCCATTAGCCCAGGTTTTAAAGGGTTAAAACGTTGTCGTCAGGAGAAACGGTCCACTGGTGGAACTATTTTACAGTCAATGTTCCAACCGAGAATATGTATGAGTGGGACCATTTGCGGAATTTTGTATTCATGTAGGTTGTTACGCACAACTCACGCCCCGCGCTCGTTTCTGAAAGCTGCGAGTAGCAGCTCAACGACTGCGGAAAGTGCGTAAACCAGCAGCGGTGATCGGTTCATTCATAACAGTGGAGCAGGTTGTCACCGGGCGGAGGTAACAGTTACGTGATTGCACGTTTTATGAGCTAATTAGTCTTAAATAGGGAAAAAATGGTTACATTACAACGGCTATATGTAACGGTGGCTTTGTGAATTTCAGTCATATTCGGCAACAAGAGCGTAAAAACGACATGCAAGCTAACAGTAGCTATCAGAAGCTATCTTTGATTAAGCTCAACCGACGCGATTTATTGTGTCTCATCTTTTGACATTACTTTCTTTATTTCAGAGTGGAGATTAACGGGCGAAAAAATGGCGAAGCGGAGAATCACACAGGAAACATTTGATGCTGCTGTCAGAGAAAACATGGAGGAGTTTGAGATGGACCCTGATGAGGCTCTGAGGGAGGCTGTGGAGCAGTTTGAGTCTCAAGGTAAGCCAGACAAAAACGACAAAGGGACTCTGTCAGTATGAGGCCGAGCCTGTTATAATATAAACAATATAAACTTCAGAACCACGAAGATATAGGTGAAACATAGCACGTGCATCATATCATTGATGATGTCATTGATGATCAAACTGCTTATGTCAGTCAAAGCGACTAAATTATTAATCATGTCAGAGGATTAGTTACTACTACTAAGTAAACTGTGTTGTATCATACTAATAGTACACTACAAAGAACTTGAAGAGCTATACTTTTCAAAAATTTTACTTACTTACAAATATAAGTATTTGGTATACTTTTAAATGTACACTAAAATCAATCTTAAAATAAAGTTATAACAAAGAACAATTTTAGTAAATTAGATACATTTGTAATGAGGTGAAATTAAAGTATACTTTAATAATGCATACAAATAGTATAGTACAAAGTACTTGAAAAAAGGAAACGTTCCATAAGTACACTAATATTATCACTATAACTGTTTGTAGTATTTAAAAGTGCACTGACATGCGATTTACAATACATTTACAATAAAGTTGTAAATGCTTTTTTTAAAACATTTATTTAAACAAGTCCTTTGACTGTAGGTCTCAAACAACTTAAATAAATGAATAAATAAATAAAATGATTTAAAACATGACATAATTGACACTCCGATAGGGCCCCTTGTCATCCCCTGCCAGTATTTTTTTAAAAATAAATAAAAAAAGTTTTATTTGATTTGACCCACGGGCCCAAAGTTGATTATCACTGCTGTGCTCTTTCAAGTCAGTTTATCTCTGTAAATTATGCTCATCTATAATCCTTTCTGTTTTCTACTTGATATTTTGTGTGAAAGCATTAAGCCTAATCTTTCATGTGGTTGCAGGTGTGGACCTCAGCTGTATAGTAAAAGCCGTACCAGCTGTACCATCTGATGACAAACAAGAAGAGCAAACACACGAGATCTTACAGGTAAGTCTTGATATCTTTTGTGAAAAGGGTCTGCTGACTGCAAAAGTATCAAAATCTCACTCTGCGCATGTCTTCCAACAGGTTTTGGATTCGCTGCGGATCGGAAAAGACTCTGCTAGTGTCTTGGATGTGACTGCAGACATTAAAAGCTTCACAGAGCATTGCTCAAGTGGATTTGCCCAGAGGTACCTGGCTGCCCAAAAAGACGCCTACCCCGTCATCTTCTCTTACTGCAAAAAAAGCGTGGAGGAGCAGGAAGCTGTGTCGACCTCCTTGTCTGCTCTGGCTGCGCTGACAGACGGACAGCCAGACTTGTTGGACGCAGATGGCCAGCAGTTCCTTTTGAATGTCCTCAAGAAGCACGAGGCAGATTCCTCCGTGACGCGTGTGGCCATCTGCACTGTGCGTCACTGCTGTTTGAAACACGAACAGAACAGGCAGGATTTGGTAAAAGGCGGCGTCCTGCCCCTGCTGACCGGTGCCATTAAACAACACAGCGGATGTGCTGAGCTGGTGAAGGAGGCCTCCGCAGCTCTCAGGGTCATGACCTTTGACGACGATGTCAGAGTTACATTTGGGCATGCTCATGAACACGCCAAGATGATTGTCCTTGAGCACAATGGACTGAAGGTTTTAGTTGAGGCTGCAAAAGGTAAGGCCAGCGGATGTCAACTACTTAATACGACTTGTATATAGTCTTATTGTATTCCTACTTATGTATATCCCTGTTGTCATATTGCACACACATTTTAGATGTTTAGATTTTGAGCTTACGTGCTAGTTTTATTATTGTAGCATAAGGTATAGTGTTCTATTACATACTTTATACACTCAGCACATTTTCCATATTGTACTTTAAATATTCACATATTAGTAGTAACTGTCTATTTATTTCTTTACATTTATATTATTACACATTTACATACACAGCATATTATACATACTTTTAAAAATATATATATTTACATACTGTGGTAATTGTTAACTATTACTGTATTTCTATTTTTACATTTATGTTTTTACATATTTGTGCTTGTACTTCTTTGTACTTGCTATAATTCTGTATGCTGGCATCAGAGCGACTCTAATGAACCTCAGTTTCCCCCCGTGGATCAATAAAGCATTTCTGATTCCGATTAAATCAGCTTTGATTTCATTAACGTAATTCCTTCTTGTCTTGTGTCTCCATCGCAGCTCACCTTGATAACACTTCTGTTCTGAGTGAGCTGTGTGCAACTCTGTCCCGTCTGGCTGTGAGGAACGAGTTCTGTCAGGACATCTGTGATCTGGGAGGATTGAAACTCATGATGACACTGCTGGCAGACAGCTATGAGACACCGGTAGCCAGCTGAAAACAAGGCGTTGTGATACAAACTGACGTGAGATTCAGCTTCTGCATTTGATCCGCTCACTGAACCGGTTTTCTGCTTGCAGGAGTTGGTCCGGCAGGTCCTCAGTGCGATACGAGCCGTAGCAGGAAACGATGATGTGAAAGATGCCGTTGTTAATGCTGGTGGAGTCCAGCTCATCGTAATCGCCATGAATAGACACATGAGCAATTCTGCTGTGAGTTAACCCTTTGAAACCTGGGCCAATGTCATTGTTTTTGTGCTGCTCTTAGACGCCTTTCACAAGTATTGAAACCTTGGAACCCTGAGCAAAACAGTGTGATTTTTTTTTTTT
>NW_024625898.1:0-1848 GCF_008729295.1 Plectropomus leopardus | reverse complement strand
TATAATACATAATTTCCATTCAAATTAATTGTTTTTTCTTATATTGTTTTGATCCAAATATATACACACACAGACACACACCTGTCCACTTCATCACGGGTCACGATGTCTCTTTTCTTCAAGGCTTTGATGGCGTACAGTTTTCCCGTCTTCTTAAACTCTGCCAGCAGGACCTAAAACAGAAAACATTCACAACCAAACTGGTGAGTACAAAAAAACACAACAAGAAGTTTTTTTAATAATACTTTTAAACAGTTACCTTCCCAAAGTGTCCTCTGCCCAGAACTGACATGTATTTGAAGTCATCCATCTGCATCCTTTTGAGAAAAAAAGAGACAAAAATATAAAATAAAGGCGACGCTTCGCTCTTTATATTTGGGGTATATAAAAACAGTATTTGTGTGTGTACTTCAGCGCAGATACGGGCTGATCTTCACTTCCTTCTGTGTTGTTTATGGACGACTGCAAACAGAGAGAAGGAATATTTTCTGTCAGTCTTGTGCTGTGATGTCTTTATGTTGTCATAATATTGCTTATAATGTTGCATATTTAACCCTTTAACACATGGACCAACACCAGTTTTATTGTGCAATGAGCAACTTGGCAAGAAATGTTGTCAAAATTGAAAAGAATTCTTATAAAAGCTAAAAAAACTTCTAAAAATATATTTATTATATTTACTTCTAATCATGAGAATTGTTAAATTATTTATTGTTAAATTATTTCACAGAATATTTGTTTTTTTATCACTTTTTAAATGTAATTTTCTTTTCTTTTTTAAGTTATTTTGGTTAATTTTTGGGTAATTTCTTCTTAAGTGAGTTTTAAGAAAAAATCAGGCAATTTGCTCAGATTTCAAAGGCAAGAAAAGTTCCACAAACTGCAAAAAAGGGGGGAAAAAGGAAAAATGTCCATAAAACTATATTTATAGGGTTAGGTTTGGGTTTACCCTAACCCTAACCCTAACCCTAACCCTAACCCTAACCCTAAGTTAAAATTGTATATTTCAAATAAATAATAAATAATGTTACAGAAAGAAACATAAAATTTTCATTTTCATTTCCTTCTTGTTTTTGGCACTTTTCAATGTAATTTTCTTTTCTCGTTTTTTTCTAGTTTCTTCTTGTCTTTTATGTTTATTTTAAAGCTTTTTTTCTGTCATTTCTTTCTAAGTTGCTGATTGCTTCTCATGATGCTTTTGAAAGAATTGAAGCCAGTTTGCTCATGTTTCAAAGGGTTCATCTTTTGCTATTGTTTATCTCTTTCAAAGTCACTTTGGATAAAAGAAGAGAGAAAAAAAATAAAATTTTGTGACATGTTCTGTCTGGCAGGTTTATAAATCATAATTTACCAGTTTTTCTTGCGATGCGGTCACAGACGGGGTTTTGCGAGCTGTGCTGATGATGTTGGGAGCGCCGTCTCCCTGGTCGAGGCTGGTGGGAGACGGCTGATCCTCAGTGACGCTCAGTCTGATCTCTGGAGCTTCGCTGCAGGTAAACAAACACAAAACAACAAAAAAAAACATTTTCAGGACTTTTACTTGTAGCAGAGTGTTTTCAGTGTTGATGCTTCAGAACCATCAAGACCCGTTTTTATGCCCTTGCTTTAATTAATTCCACCTTCAAATTATTTTGATCAAACATTATGTTTTTACACTTGTTTAATGCTTTTTATGAACTTTTACCATTTTGACTTTTATTGTTTAATTAATTTAATTTCTTCAATATTTAATTTTATTTTATTTGTTTCCACGTCTGGCCTGTCTGCAACTTTTTCCCAGAGTTACGGTGTCCATGTGCAGTACAATAATTTAATTTAAAATTTTCATTTTATTTTATTTTATTTTAT
>NW_024625897.1:0-1109 GCF_008729295.1 Plectropomus leopardus | reverse complement strand
GAAATGATTTAAACGATTGGCACCTAAACAAATTCTTTCAAAAAGGCGTAAAAAAGAAATAACCCCCAAATTAGCTAGATTAGTAAAAAGTATGAGAAAATAGCTTGAAAATTAGTTTAAAAAAGAAAACAATACTAATAAAGGAAATGACCTTAAAAAGTGCCAAAAAATAATGCTGTAACATTTAAAAATTGTAATTATGATAATTAGCAATAAATATTGTTCTTCTCCAGCTTTTTTCTTTTTCCCTGGATTTTTTCCCCAAACTTTTTAAAAACCATTTTTCAAAATTTGGTATTTCCTTGCAGCATGTGGAACATTTCTTATCAACTTACTTATTGCCTTTTTTTGCCATATTTTTTGATAGAAATCACACCAAGGTGTTTGAAAGCAGTGCAAGAATAGTGATGTCGCTCCAGATTTGTCATGTTAAACATGGGTGTAGGATGGGGCGCCTGGTGGCTCAGTGGATAGAGTGGCGCCCCATATACAGAGGTTGTATCCTCACCGCAAGAGCCGCAGGTTCAATTCCAGCCTCAACCCTTTGCTGCGTGTCGCCCCCCTTTCTCTCTCCCCCTCTTCCACTTTCACACTAAAACTGTCCTGTCCATCAAAGGACCAAACCAAAAATAAAAAATAAAATACAACATGGGTGTAGGCTTGTCATATGATCATTCTAGCTTGTATGCAAACCATTACTTGTCAAATTATCTGTCCAAGCATGAAGTCCAGTGTGTCCAGTTAAAACTTCTGTGTCAGGATGACATGCTGAGAAAAAAAAATCTTTCTTTTTGGATTTCTTCCAAAACAGTGATGCTGGATAAATGCAGCAGCAAAGGTTTACCATGGTAACCATCATACTTATTATGTTCTACATGCTATGTTTCAATTGCAGATCCATGAGCATGACTTTATGTCATCTTTGGAAAACGCTGCATTCAGTGTGTTCAGGGTCTGTTCCCCTCTGTGCAGGAGAAGGCTGACTTACTGCAGGGAAAGACAGAAAAAGAGCTTTTCAAACTCTGAATCCCCAAACTGTGTCCATCACTCATATATCTTTGGGCCAGGAAGTGATTAGTCACATCTCACACAATTGGGTCTGAATGTCG
>NW_024625896.1:0-2003 GCF_008729295.1 Plectropomus leopardus | reverse complement strand
CCTTAAATCAAAGAAATGTCCTAAAATCAAAGAAATGTCCCAAAATCCGAGAAACGTCCTCAAATCAAAGAAATGTCCTTAAGTCAAAGAAATGTCCCAAAACCCTTGAAATGTCATAAATCATAGAAATGTGCAAAAATCCAAGAAATGCCCTAAAACCCTTAAAACCTCCTAAAATCCTTAAAATGAGAAATGTTCTAAAATCTGAGAAATGTCATAAAATCCTAGAAACCTCCTATAATCTAGGAAATGCCCTTAAATACTAGAAACATCCCAAAATCCAAGAAAAGTGCCAAAAATCCTAGAACTGTCCAAAATCAAGAAACACTTATCTCCTTCCAATCTCTCCGGACAACGAGCATATTATTACACGTGTCTGAGGCAAAAAAATTTAAAATAAGAAAAACCATCTTAATACTACTCGTTCGAAGTAATCCAAGTGCCCTGAAGCCCCGACAGTCCAAGTTGTTTTGAAAAACGTCACTAGGTGAGTTTACATGAAAGATTTGCACAAAACTTCAGCTATATTTTTGAAATGTTGATAAAACACAATTTTAAAATGACTGCGTTTCCACGGAGTGATGCTCTGCTGATAACATCCCAGTAACCATGGCGATGGATGTTCAAAACATTAGCAGCTTTATTTCTATTGCAGCCACCAAACTAGCCATCAATATTAGCAAATCCAAGGCCACGTAGGCGTGTTATGGAGCCACATATGAGGGATTTCTGGGAGATGTAGTCCACGATTTCACAGAGGAATTGTGGATTCCAAATTTCCGGATGATCCTCAGAGTTACGTGATGCAATAACAGCTCTCGTAGCTCCTGCTGCATCATGAGGGAGCCAGTTCCTACTGAAGAGCACACAGCTGTAGCATCACGTGATCTAGAAAAGACTAAAAAGTGTTTCTATTGCAAAATATGCCTTTTTTGAATCACCTAAAGACACCACTTTATGCTCGTGTAAAAGCTTTTTGCAATAAAAGGAAGGTTTTTTTTTTTTTAAATTGACATGTTTCCATTATTTTACATTCACAGTTTAAGTGCTGATGGAGAGCCGCCTTGTGTGTTCTTGTTGTAGGAGCCATAATTTATGAAAGTGAGATTCTGGTCATCAGAAGCAGCTCTCCTCTCAAACACTCTTATTCAACAACAAAAAACGATCTGCTATTATTCAAGTTGTCCCAAAAAGACTCTCCGACTGCAGCTGAAATCCTCCACCAATTTAGTCTCTAATGAACCCTCTGAAATATTAAAAATAAAGCCCAATTAGCCGACAGCATTTTACATCTCCTCCCTCTATAATCCTCTGGTGGCTTAAGCCTTATCTAATGTCTGCGCCAACTCTGACACTTTGAGCTCGCTCCCCCTCCGTCCCCTCCACTCGATATCCCCCTCAGCTTTGCCGCCGCTTTGTTGTGGCGTTCTTCGTGACCCCGCGGACGGGTCACCCTCTAATGATGCCCCGATATGTACAGTTGGCATGGACGTCGGAAAACTGCAGCAATAACCACGGACATGCTAATGGCATCTATCAGGATTACTTAAGAGTGATGTGGGACTCGCTCGGTGTTTGGGGGCCGCTGAGTCACAGGAGGGTCAGTGAGCCGATTGAGGCGGCCTTATCTGGTGCCATAAACAGATAACATCTGCTCCTCGGCTGTTCCTGCGAGATGGACGTGGATAACCAGGCCTGTCGTCTCCAGTGTCCACTGATCAGACAGACGCCGTCCTGAACCGAGACTCCTGCTGTCCAGGAAGACTCAGATTCTTCACCGAATGCCCTCAAGCTGATTTTCACGGAAAAAAAAGCTAAAAAATGTTCTATTTTCTATTAAAAATCGCCAAAAGATTTTATATTTTTTTATAAAAATCACCAAATGGAAAAAAGAGAAATAAATCACCCAATTATTTTTAAGTTTTCTAAAAAATAAATAAAATTTAAAATTAGAATTGCCAAAAAGAAAATAAAGAAAAAGATTACCCATTTTTTTAAAAAAA
>NW_024625895.1:0-1771 GCF_008729295.1 Plectropomus leopardus | reverse complement strand
TTTTCTGTAGTTATTTGATCATTTTGTCATAGTTGTCGCTTTTTTAAAACTAATTTTCACATTATTTCCTTTTTCACTTTTTTACAAATTTCTTGATATTTGCGTGACATTTCTTTTCTTTTTTTTTGGAAAGAAATCGACCTGACTTTTGTCTCCAGCTGAAAACAAACTGGTTCTGACCCGACGTATTTTTGGTGTAAATGGTCGGCTCAAAGTGAAGCGAGGGATCCAGAACAGAACAGGTTCATGCTGGTGGAGGAGGAGCTCCGTCAGTTTTCTTCTTCAGGGATTTTTGTGCATAAAACATTTTTTTACAACAGTGATTTCACATGAAGCCGTGAGGAAATACGACAGTTTAGTGCAGTTTGGTTTGATTAGAGCAGTTTGTCCCTGATGGAGAGGATCTGCCTCAGAGTCTGAAGGAAGAACGTGTTTTCAAATATTTAACTGTGTCAGTGCCAAAACCAACACGTGATTATTACCCAGGATTCAGCTGTGCGGCACTGACAGTACAGAATAAGAAGAAGAAGAAGAAGAAGAAGAAGAAGAAGGAGAAGAAGAAGAGCAGCTGATTCCTCCTGCGGACACAAACTGAGCCTTTCTATGAGCATCAAACCAAACGTCTGAGCTGAACTGCGTCCGTCCGTCTGATCACACGACCCACTGATGGACAGACAGACTCAGCCCGTCCATCTGTCCGTCCATCCTCCAGGAGTCTGATGAGTCGCCGTAGAGCGCCGGACTGACCGCTCTGTCACCGCGTTTCCTACGTGACCTGTGAGCACCTGATGATGTCACAGGTTCACCTCTCTCTGTTTCAGACGCAGAAAAGAAACAACTTTTCTGTGTCAGAATCTTTAGTTTTTCCTGAAACATTAATAATAAAAATAATAAAAATAAAACATTTGACTCGTTTTTTATATCCTGGGCTGGGTTACACTGACAAAGGTGAATTCAGATTAGCTCTAATCAGAGTTTAGTAAATCCAGATTTTAAATAAAACAGAACTCAGGATTTCATCAAGTTTGAATTTAAAAGTCAGGATCAAATCAGGTTAAAGAGTTCATCCTGACCAAATTCTAACTTTAACTGACTTTTAACCCTTTAGTACTCATGGTGACAGTGAATGAGTGACAGACACAGTTTGTCTCAGCGACTCTACCACGGCTCCTTCAGGCCGGGCTGCGTTCACACGCAACACCTTCACACGCAACACGTCCAGCTTCACGTGAGTTAAACTGATGTTCAGCTCAGTGGTGAAAACTTAAGTAATAGATGATCTAAGTGTTGGTCATGTGACCTCTCTGAGACGTTAAATGTGGGTCATGTGACCTCTGGGTGTGATTTTAGTGTAAATATAAAGGACAAAGTGAACGCTGTGAGCTGATGGACAGACGGTGTGAACGCACCCCGACCCTTCTGATGTCAGAGTTGGTGACATCACTCTCACATCAGCCAATGAGAGCTCGCATCAGACGAGACGAGGCGGGACACTCAGACGGTGGCCTAACACTCTGCACTGCTGCTGCCGTCCACTGGGATGCTGCAGACAGGGGTGTGTGCATCCTCATGGGACTTGGCATGTTGGACTCCGTTTGACTGGACACACGGCTCCGTCCCATTGTGATGGCCATCCCCCACGCTGAGGACATAGAGGACACACAGAGGACATAGAGAGCAAAACACATTATTAAATATTTATAGAAAATACTAAATGACTCTTCCCTGCTGTTCTCCCTGCCTCTGCTGTCCTCCCTGTCCCTGCTGTCCT
>NW_024625894.1:0-3257 GCF_008729295.1 Plectropomus leopardus | reverse complement strand
TCCTCGCTCCCTCCACTCTCCCTCTGCCTCGCTCCATCCTGGTTGTTTCATTAAGTGGTTTTAACACTTAAAAGATCACTTAAGTCATGCAGAAAACCCATTAAATATCCTCCTAACATTTAATTAAAATCCTTTAACTACATCGTTACCAGCAGGCAAATTAAATGTGTTTTAAATGTATAAAGAGTTTTAAATTATTTCCCTAACCCTTAAAAACCCCTTAAGCCATGCAAAAAACCCCTTTAAAGTCCTCAGTAATGAGGAAGCGAGAGTTTCCTGTCGGTTCAGTCAGAGAAGAAGAGAAGCAGGTCGGAGGTCGCAGCGCTGCAGAGTGAATGTGGTCGAGCAGGATGTTTGAGTGACGGCTGACAACACAGCTGAGCACACCTGAACTCACCTGAACTCACCTGAACTCACCAGAACACACCTGAACTCACCTGAACTCACCTGAACTCACCTGAACTCACCAGAACACACCTGAACTCACCTGAACTCACCAGAACACACCTGAACTCACCTGAACTCACCTGAACACACCTGAACTCACCTGAACTCACCAGAACACACCTGAACTCACCTGAACTCACCTGAATTCACCTGAACACACCAGAACACACCTGAACTCACCAGAACACACCTGAACTCACCTGAACTCACCTGAACACACCAGAACACACCTGAACACACCTGAACTCACCTGAACTCACCTGAACTCACCAGAACACACCTGAACTCACCTGAACTCACCTGAGCTCACCCGAGCTCCTCTTGCTCCCGTCAGCTGATCACTGATCACTTTAATCAGTCGTCTTAATCAATAAACAAACACTGGCGTGTTGAAGTCAGCGCCCCCTGCAGGCCGCAGCGATCATCACTGCATAATGTTTAATGATGAAACAGTTTTAAAGGGTTAATTACTGAAAAAGGTAAATGTGACCTGCAGCAGCCGAGGATCTTCACACAGACAGAGCGCTCACTCTGTTCAACAGGTGAAATACAAACACGTGTTTTCTCTTAAAAAAAAAAACAACCAAAAATTGTTTGAAAACTTTTCGAGTGAAACAGAAACTCATCCTGGTGTTTGTGTTTAACCCTTCGAAACCTGAGCAAAGTGGCTAAATTTCTCTCAAGAGCATTAAAAAACCGACAGTTGGCAACTTTACAAAAAAATGATCCAAAAAATAGCAAGTAAAAATTGTAAGAAAATTCAATGATAATTAGCAAAAAAAAGTCAAACAAACAAGTAAATGATCAAAAAAGTGATGGAATTAAATAACACCATTTTAAATATATAATTTTTTCTGGACTTTTTTTTTACATATATTTTATAAAAAACAAAACTATAGTTTTTTGTTTCTTCTTTCATTTCACTTCGTTCATTTTGTTCCAGTTTTCTAAGCGCCTGTTTTGCATCTTTTTGAAAGAAATCAATTTGCTTCAGGGGTTCAGAGGTTTTAATCGATGTGAGAGGCGTCTCCGTCCTCCTGGTCTCCAGCCTGGATGCACCCGTTGCCGTGGCGACATCCTCCACGCCGGGTGCCGCAGGCAGCGGCGGTGACGAATCAGAGCGAGCTTCGGCTGCTGGAACGCGGCGAGGAGTGGGAGGACGCCTCTCTTCTTCTGTTGTTTTTGTTTTAAAGTGGATGACTCAGTGGATGGTTGCCATGGTAATCACACTGAAGGACAGCCGGCGTGATGATGATGATGATGATGATGATGACTGTTAGCTTTAGCCACTGTGCTAACCGCCTCACACAGGAAGTTCTTAAAGGGCCAGTTCGCTCAAATCTGTGAGTGTAAATCTGTGCTGTTTGTCTCCTGCAGTGAAGCATCATGGGAGGTGGCAGATGGATGAACCGACCGTGGGCCGAGCAGAGCCTGTGACACACACACATACACACACACATCATGGAACAAGGCTTCAGCTTAAACACACTGGTGAGTTTAACGTGTGTGTGTGTGTGTGTGTCTGCATGTGTGTGTGTTTGCGTGTGTGTGTGTGTGTGTGTGTGTGTGTGTGTGTGCGTGTGTGTGTGTGTGTGTGTGTGTGTGTGTGTGAGATCACACTTTGTGCTGTAAATAAACAGGGAGATGTGAGACCTTCAAATTAAAAGCTCAGATCACGGTGAATCTCGGCTGTTTCTGTACGAAATAAAACATTACATATTTCAGTGTACATATGTATTTTATTTTATTTTTACATTTTGCTGTAATTAAAGTTGTTGTACATCAGAAAGCACAGCACGGATTTATCATTTTCTGTTTTTAATATTAAAGTGGAAAAGAGATAAAAAAATAAAAACTAAGTTAGAGAGTATAAAAATGTATTATTATTCATACAGACAACAATAAAAATACAACATCAGACATTTTGAAACACGGAAGCACAAAACAAAATAATGATTCATATTTCAGTACAAAAATAAGAAATTAGAAAAATAAAGAGAAAAATTAATGCGTTGATAGTTTCCGTCACTCCTCCTGATTTCTTTCCAGTTTGTCTCTTTTTATTCCCGTTTATTCTCTCCTGCATTAAAATAATTTAAGCGTCTCCGTCCTCGGCTGAGTGTCTTTTTCGGAGGTTTCTGTGGAGCGTTCAGTGAACAGACGTGTGTCCGCTCATCTTAATGAGGCGGGAAACAAACGCTGCATTCAGGCGCTCTGTGAGGACGGCAGATCTCAGCTTCCTGTCTGCGAGCTCCCCCGTCTGAAGTTAACGACGCATCTGATCATCGTCTGTAATGATGACAAAAACACGGCATTTATAAATATATTCAAAATATTTCAAATATATTTTCTGATTATTTACTGTTTTGCAAATCAAACAGCTTCTTTTAATGTGAAAACCTGACTTCCTGTGTGTGTGTATCTGTGCAGAAGAAGTTGGCGGCGGAGCCTGACTACACGGACGTGTCGCTGACGGCGGCGGAGCGTGTGCGAGCGCTCGGGAAGATGGGCTGCAGCGTGGAGATCAACGAAGACGTGGCGCCGCGGCGGTACTTCCGCTCCGGCGTGGAGATGGAGCGCATGGCAGCGGTTTACCTGGAGGAGGGCAGCCTGGAGAACGCCTACGTGCTCTACACCAAGTTCATCACGTGAGCCGCACAACACGCCACCGCACAACACGCCACCGCACAACACACCACCGCACAACACACCACCGCACAACACACCACACAACACACCGCACAACACGCCACCGCACAACACGCCACCGCACAACACACCACACAACACGCCACCACACAACACGCCAC
>NW_024625893.1:0-2391 GCF_008729295.1 Plectropomus leopardus | reverse complement strand
AAAAAAAAACAACAACACAGGATTTAAAAACATTAAATATTACCTTGGGGGCAACAAAGAGAAGAGACAATGTTACTGCCTCTTACCTCCTGTCTGCAAAATGATGTCAATAAAATCATCTTCATGCTCTGTATCCTGAGGGGACACACACACACACACACACACACACACACACACACACAGAGGAAACATATTATCCTCAAAACTGGATGTAAAGTTCACAAAACTATGTGACACAAGCTCTGAAGGTGAAATGTGAAATTTTGTTAAATAACAATATCCAACTGGGATGCGGAGTAACATAGCTTGGCTTAAATGGAGAGTTTACCCAAAAAATAAATGCATATTTTTCTTCTTACCTGTAGTGCTATCTTTCAGTCTAGATTGTTTTGGTGTGAGTTGTTGAGTGTTGGAGATATCAGCCGTCTGTCTTCTCTTCAGTATAATAGAACTAGATGGCACTCGGCTTGTGGTGCTCAAAGCTCTAAAAAAATACATCGAAAACTCAACATTTCTTTACAAAAATCATGACCTGGTCGCTCAAGATAATCCAAAGACCGAGCAATTTCAGCTGTTTCCTTTTTCTGCCAAACGATACCTGCAGACCATATCACCGAGCAGAAGGGAGCTTCTACTGTTCACTTAGCATCACGGAGCTAGATAACGTTACAGCTCAGCCGAGGAGGAAGCAAATATTGTTTACATCTCGCGCTGTCAGCTGTCTCTTGTCCATGAGTAGATGCACACTTCCTTTTGCACATTGACACTGTTGGTAAGTGTAGTTTGATAGAGAGAAAATAGTTCTTCATAAAATTCATAAAAAGGTCTGCGGATTATCTTGGGTAACTGGGTCACTATTTCTGCGAAGCAACATTGTTGTTGAGTTTTACAAATGTATTTTTTAGGCGCTTTGAGCAACACAAGCTGAGTGCCGTCTGGTTCCATTATATTGGAGAAAAGACAGACATCTCTCCAGCTGATATCTCCAACACATGACAACTCACATCAAAATAATACAGATTGATAAACAGCACAGGTCAGAGGAAATATAAATATATATATATATATTTTTAATCTTAGGAGCAACGGCCCCTTTAACATAGGTTATAATATAATATAATTTGGATTAGGAAAATTTCAATCAATTTGCGCACTGACACAGATATGCAGTGTGTCATACTTTGTTATCAGGCGATGAAGCAGCTGTCTTAATGGAAGCTGGAGATAGAGGACTAAACAAGACATCAAGACTCGGACACAACTCCTGGAGGAGAAGAGAATGAAGTGAAAGAGCGAAAAATTATCACAAAAACCTTTAAAAATGATCATTGAAACCATTAAGGTGACTTGTATCATCCAGTCATATTGTAAAGATGATCCGTGTCATCAGGAGATTACTCACAGTTTGAGGTGATGGTGAGGGAGCAGTCTCCTGGTCCTTGAAGAAAGGCTGCAGGCTGGGAGGTGCTGACAAACACTGAGCAACGTCCTGCTGAGGTGTGTCTGTAGATACTTGAGGTCCCTCATTCTGCGGTTTTAAGTCATTAAAAAGAGTGAAAAGATGAGTTCTCCTTACAGAGGAGCTGTTCTCACAGGCAGCAGTGCCAGTTATT
This sequence comes from Plectropomus leopardus, assembly GCF_008729295.1. Taxonomy (NCBI): domain Eukaryota; kingdom Metazoa; phylum Chordata; class Actinopteri; order Perciformes; family Serranidae; genus Plectropomus; species Plectropomus leopardus. The sequence continues at coordinate 778 of NW_024625893.1, read as the reverse complement.
TCAGTAACCGTGAATTTCATTATGCGAAAAGAGGGGTGCAAAGATCAGGAAAGACTGCTGATGACAGCAATATGTGCAATCTGCACACAGCGCTCCACCAAATCTTGACACTTTGCAGCACACCTGCACGCCCTGAGAGATACTGCCCATCTCAATTAGAAATATGCGACGGCGTTTTTGTTCGCCCTCTGTTAAACAACATACATCATAGTAATGAAGATGTCGTTAGAGTAATTAGCCGAGCAATAATAATCAGCATCGGGCTGGTGTCAGACACTCTTATCAAAGACTGCTGTCACTGTTTCCAGCAGCATACATCATTAATTTCTGCTGCTATTGGACTCACTGGAGCACTTGTCTCTTACTCTCATGTCTCTCTCTCTTTATGGAGCATTAACAGACTGTTGTGTTATTGCTGCAGTGACTGCAGGGGCTCAGGGGCTTCGGGGCTTGTTTGAAAATGAAAAAGTGTGTATGTAGTATGATAAGGGTCCATGATATGTGTAAAAGAGATGTTTTAAGGCTTCGCATTTGCTGCTGAGTGGCAGAAATGCTCAATATAGAAACTTTCTGTTGAGCTAGATAGAAAAAACAAACTTTTTCTCACTTCTTCTCATGGTTAGATGAGCAGATAGTTTTGGGTTTCAGATACTGATTTATCAGTTACACTACCAACCAAATACAATGTTGGTGAATGTAACTTTGTTTATTGCACTAAAACCATAAAAAAAACCTTGAAACCTGAAAAATTGTCTTGATTTCCTTTAAAAACATTGAC
>NW_024625892.1:0-1331 GCF_008729295.1 Plectropomus leopardus | reverse complement strand
ACTGCTGTGTAATTAGACAGTATGTGTTGTGTATTTCTGGCAAAGGCCTTTCAATTTTGAAACCCACCTGATGTCTGACCTCCTTTAGAGATTTCTGGCAATGGCTTTGAAAAAATGTCCAAAATTATGAAAAATGATATTCCATACATTGATTATAGAAATAATCAATGTATGAAGTGATACTCAATGCAATTATTTACACATTTCAGTGTGTTCAGCATATGCACAACTACAAGGCTTTCGAGAAGGTTTGTAGCACACGCGCTGCTGGCTTTGTGAGAAGGCACGCGAGAATCCTCAATTATTTAAAAAAATCATAAAAAATCAATGGAGCATCAGGCACGATTTCTGACTTCCAAGCCTAATTCGGGGGCTCAATCCGCACGCGTGGATATGCATATTATCCTCGTGCGGCAAGGAACGATGCCAGTTATGAACTGGGTCCAGAAGTGGCATACAGACAGGCCACAGACACTCAAAATGGCGGTACCAGATCCACTGGTGCTATCGAGATGAAATTTGGTCTGGAGACACTAAATGTGCTCAGATGTTAACGCGTCCAGAGAAAATCGACCCACGACCTCGATTGGTCGAGTTACGGGCAACATCGTTTTTTGGACTTCAGCTCATGCGTTGAGAAGGCTCATAACTTCGCGAAAAAAATTATTCCATATAACATTTTTTAGCTCATCTTAATGGTTTTCTCGAGACACGAAAAACAAATCGACCCACGACCTTGTTTGGTCGAGTTAACGTCGTTTTTTGGACTTCAGCTCATGCATTGAGAAGGCTCATAACTTCGCGAAAAAATTATTCCATATAACATTTTTTAGCTCATCTTAATCGTCTTCTCGAGACACGAAAAACAAATCGACCCACGACCTCATTTGGTCGAGTTACGGGTCGTTTGGTCGAGTTAACGTTGTGTTGAGGACTTCAACGCATGCGTTGAAAAGGCTCATAACTTCGTGAAAAAAGTTATTTCATATAACATTTTTAGCTCATCTTAATCGTCTTCTCGAGACACAAAAAACAAACCGACCCACGACCTTGTTTGGTCGAGTTACGGGTCGTTTGGTCGAGTTAACGTCGTTTTTTGGACTTCAGCTCATGCGTTGAGAAGGCTAGTAACTTTGTGAAAAAAATTATTCCATATACATTTTTTAGTTCATCTTAATCGTCTTCTCGAGACACGAAAAACAAATCTACCCACGACCTCGTCTGGTCGAGTTACGGGCAGCGTCGTTTCGTCAGCTTCAACGCATGGGCTGACAAGGCTCATAACTTCGCAAAAAAATTTTTTCATACAAAAGTTTTGGGCTCATCTCGAT
>NW_024625891.1:0-3693 GCF_008729295.1 Plectropomus leopardus | reverse complement strand
GTTATATACTGTAGGCCTATTTTTAAAACAAATTTGTTTTTCGTTTTTTAAATTCTTCATTTTTCTGGACAGCATTTTATGGTACAGAACATACATTAAGACAGAAAATTCCCCTGCTGTTCAGATTTATTTTTTATGAACTTTACTAAAACTTTGGGAGAGATCATGTGTACATATAAAAGCTCTGTAAGATATCTCATGAGGAGACTTGTCAGTTAAAAAAAGGTCAGAGACGGGCAACATAATAAGGTCATCTATTCAACACATTCAACAAAATCTGGTCGTAAAGGTCTCACATAGTTCACCCACTTGGTCCGGAGCCCAATGAACACACTTTTCTGAAGGCGAAGAGAGAAAGAAATCTTTTCCGTAACATAAATATCATTTCTATATCTATCACTCCTGTACTGTGGGGGATTCAGGAAGCAACAAACACCTTGTGAGAGCTTTTTTGCAGGCAGAAATTAAAATACCAAACACATATTTATGAGAGCGCTTTGTCTGAAAATCAGCATGTCCTAAAAAAGTGTGGAAAATTGCAAAGGCGGGTCGATATTTAGTATGCTTTTAATTTTAATTCTAAAAATTTGGGCTTTTAATCAGATTCAGGCCCAAAAGTGCTGCCGTGGGTGGGGCTCCGAAACCATGCGGGTTCATGTAGTGTCTGGCCTGATTTTTTTGGGGCCAAATCAAACCTTTATCTTGAATAGGCCTTTTCAGGTAAGTCTGGCGAGCAGTATAATAGCGACGTTTGTCTGAAGTTACAGTTGAAGGTTTATAGTTCACACAGATTTCACTGCTGAAGGAAAACTGAGTCATTTGGCTCAGATGTTTAAGTGCCTCGTTCTTCTGCTCACTCAAGAGGTTTTAAAGTGCTTTGTCCATTTTAGATAATGAAGTAATGGCTCTGCTTCCATTTCCTTCTGAACAGTATAAAAGTTATGTTTTAAAGGCAAATACACAGACACTGATTAGGCCGTTTTTATTCCAAGAACATTCAAAGTTTGGCTGAGGCTGCTGGGAATGCAATAAATCTTGCAAGAATTTAGTGCAGAAGTACTGGAAGTGTTTGACTGGTGGTGCTCAAAGACATTTCAGGGAGTCACCAAAGTACGTTAGCTTTAGAAACTAATCAATCATGTATTTGTTGCATTGAATAAATCAAGGTACAATTCCAGTGAAAAATGATCCCATCAGATCCTTAAACTTGTGCGCTGTGACTTAGTCCTTTTCTATTGCATCTTTTAACATCAGGGCCCCTCGACTTTGGTATACAGCCCGACCGATATTATCGGCCTTTCACAGACATATCGGAGCATATCTGTGTTTTTTTTCCCCGATATGTGCCGATAAGAAAACTTTTTTTTACAGACCATATAATGCAGAAAATGATGCTCGGGTGGTTTAGAAATAATCAGCAATTGACTGATACTGACCAGTACTGATGTTTATTTAGCTGTTTATTTTATTGTATTAATTCTTTATTTAGATGGTCAGCAAAGACCAAACAGTACTGATGTTTATTTTATTCTTATATTCTTTATTTGAACGGTCAGTGAAGACTGATGCTGAACACATACAGTACTGATGTTTATTTTATTTTTGTTCTTTTTTTTGTTTGTGCGTAATGTTAAATAAGGAAATTGTTAAATAAAAGTTGTTTGTTTAAGAAAGCAGCCTTCTGAGTACTTTTACATAGTCCACATAGAAATGATCCATTTCCACTATATTCCATTGCAGTTTAGTGAAATATGGCTTTTTTAAAATCGCCTGAAATACCACCTATTGCAAGCGTAAAAAAATATTTGCGATACATGGTATTTTTTTTCTGAATTGTCATGTTTCGATTAGGCATGTTCAATATTTGCACGTTGAATTTGTGTAATCTGAGGGTTAATGGAAATCCGCTTAGTGACTCTGTACAGCATATCACGGTGCTGTGACTGCTATAAAAAAAAGCAATATATATATATATATATATATATATTATATATATATATATAATATGTGTATATATAATAACACACAGTGGCAAATATGTATCCATCCAGCTCTTAAAGATTGACTGAAATAATCAATGCAACAGCATTGAAGTTGATTCAAGTTGGCCGAAGATATGTGTCTAATAAACGTCACTTGGCTGGATTTTGTATTGGCTTTTTTTATTTATTAGTTACTATTTTGGGTTCAGTTTGCTTTGAGGAGATGCACTGAAACCAGGTGAAGACAATCCTCATTTTGAGTCTTACTTTGATGCAAAGTTAATGAGAGAGTTAATTAGTTTTAGTTAATTAGAAGGAATGTAGCTCACAGTGAAAGTGAAAGCAGAGCTCTGTTGATCTGGGTAAAAGAGTTTGGTACAATTTTACTCATATTTTTGCTTCCAGTTGATGCACTGTGAGTAAGGACAAGTCTTATTTTAACCAACATCAGTCCTAATCAGAAATATCAAATCTTCATTAATTTTCAGAATTTTAACCATTTAAAAATGCCAGGTTTTTGTCATGGTGCCACTGTGTGTTAAAAATGAATTATTTTTAATATCCTACATGCAAAGTAGACTTTTATTAAAAGTATCACAGTCTGGGATATGTCAGTTATTAGCAGCAACACTGATTGTAACAGTGCACGTAGTGGAAATAGCATGTATTTTCTCCATATCCCAAATATGGTAAAAATTACATCATCAGATTTTAAATAGTAAAAATTACAAATTCCAAGGCAAAAGCCCAGAATGACACCCAGAAATAATATAATGCATGTTTTTATACTTTGATGGCTGTGAGATCAAAAATTATTTTGCACTTAACAGTCTGCATGTAACAATTCAGTTTCCTCGGTGTATATTAGACTTACTGTAGGAGCTGAGATGGAAATTACAAGATTTAACAAAAATACACAATCTTGTCAAAAATGTATACCACATGCAGCAGCAAAGCAAAAAAAAAAAAAAAAAACAGTCCCTAAGGCTTAAATGTGAAGTGTGGTACAATATCTGTCACTAAAAATCAATGAATAATCAAGACAAATAACAATAATCTCAGTACTGATCAAAACAGTCATTATTATTTTGGCCATAATCGTGCAGCAGTACACAGCGATAAAGATACTATTTGCTCAGATCTCAATATGTACTCAGTCCAACAAAGACGAGCTCTTGTTTCAGGCTGAGAAGACACTGGTTTCAGTGTTTGATGATCGCTCCCCCGCCTGCACGCTAACCGAGAGATGGCAACCACACTGAGCAACGACATAATGGTGAGTATGTGGAGTCACTGAGCCAAGTATTATTACAGCGTTCAATCACATGAGCTGTCAGTGCATACACCCACAACCACAGCAAACAGAAAAGTCTGATTATTAGCAGATAAACAAAAGACTTCTGAAGATTTCTTACTTAAAAAGTTGCTTTTACAACCTTATTTACTGCATTTAAAGCTCAAAACATTTGTGGTTGAGTTAGTGCAAGTTATCGAAACAGAGGCTCAGCTCTGTCCCACTTTGGTACCTACAGTGTCTGTATTCTTTGCAGGATGAAACAGAAACTCAATCTCACACACTTCGGTGCAAAAATATATTAAAAAAAGAAGAGAACTTCATCTCCCATGGGGCCCCAGGTGCAGCAAAAGGCTCCACTGAAGCAAATTATACAGAACATTCCTGAAGCATGACTCTCCCACTCCTCGTGCACAC